>NC_138301.1:60692500-60707500 GCF_965601325.2 Salmo salar
TAGGGTGAGGGAGAAGGTTAGGGTGAGGGTGAGGGTTAGGGTAGGGTGAGGGTGAGGGTTAGGGTTAGGGTGAGGGTTAGGGTGAGGGAGAAGGTTAGGGTGAGGGTGAGGGTTAGGGTAGGGTGAGGGTGAGGGTTAGGGTTAGGGTGAGGGTTAGGGTTAGGGTGAGGGTGAGGGTGAGGTAAGGGGAATGAACTTGTTAAATTTGGAGCAAAAGTTACACTGAGTTATGAATGTTGTGTCTGTCTGTCTGTCTGTCTGTCTGTCTGTCTGTCTGTCTGTCTGTCTGTCTGTCTGTCTGTCTGTCTGTCTGTCTGTCTGTCTGTCTGTCTGTCTGTCTGTCTGTCTGTGTGTGTGTGTGAGCGAACGCATGTGTGTATCCGTATATATATGTGTGTGTGTTAATTTTCTTGTTTATGTAAGTGGCCACACCACAAGTGGAGCAAGAGGTTCCATGAAAAAGCGTGAATCAGTCAAGTGAAGAAACTCTCTGTTGTAATGTTTGTCCAGTGGCTGTGCGGTCAGATGGATGCTGTAACAAACACTATAAACACCAAGCCTCTGTCCTGTCTCAGTTAATCAAAGTGAGTTCAAACCAACAGCGTTTTCATCACTGATCACTCCCCAAAACAATCAGTGGTCGCTGTTCTCTGGGCGCACTCTTTCATCTCTCCTCTCCTCTCTCCCCTCTGCCCACTCCTCCCCCCTCTCCTCTCCTCTCCTCTCCTCTCTCCTCTCCTCTCCTCTCCTCTCTTCTCTTCTCCTCTCCTCCCCCCCTCTCCTCTCTCCTCTCCTCTCTCCCCTCTGCCCTCTCCTCTCTCCTCTCCTCTCCCCCTCTCATCTCCTCTCTCCCCTCTGCCCTCTCCTCTCTCCTCTCCTCTCCTCCCCCCTCTCATCTCCTCTCATCTCCCCTCCTCTCCTCTCCTCTCTTCTCTTCTCTTCTCTTCTCTTCTCTTCTCTTCTCTTCTCTTCTCTTCTCTTCTCTTCTCTTCTCTTCTCTTCTCTTCTCTTCTCTTCTCTTCTCTTCTCTTCTCTTCTCTTCTCTTCTCTTCTCTTCTCTTCTCTCTTCTCTTCTCTTCTCTTCTCTTCTCTTCTCTTCTCTTCTCTTCTCTTCTCTTCTCTTCTCTTCTCTTCTCTTCTCCTCTCTTCTCTTCTCTTCTCTTCTCCTCTCTTCTCCTCTCCTCTCCTCTCCTCTCCTCTCTCCTCTCCTCTCTCCCCTCTGCCCTATCCTCTCTCCTCTCCTCTCCTCCCCCTCTCATCTCTCCTCTCCTCTCTGCCCTCTCCCCTCTCCTTTCTCCTCTCTCCACTCTCCACTCTCCTACATTGGTCCCAGCTGGCTTCACAAAATCCACAGAATCTCTGACGGTTCTTGGAAGACTGGCATCTAGGAAGTTCTAGGAAGAGGGGACCCAGACCTGAGTCGATCCCTCTCCTCCCTCCCTCTCTCCCCTCTCCTCTCCCCTCCTCCCTCCCTCTCTCCCCTCTCCTCTCCCCTCCTCTCTCCTCTCCTCTCTCCTCTCCTCTCCTCTCCTCTCCTCTCCTCTCCTCTCCTCTCCTCTCCTCTCCTCTCCTCTCCTCTCCTCTCCTCTCCTCTCCTCTCCTCTCCTCTCCTCTCCTCTCCTCTCTTCTCTCTCCTCTCCTCTCCCCTCTCCTCTCCTCTCTCCTCTCCTGGGTCGATTTAGGGGGTAGATGAGGAACTCTAAAACATTGGTCATTTATTCAAATGGACATACAGAGTAAACTCATTCTTATGAGTCCCAAATGGCAAACTATTCACTATTTAGTGGCACCTATTTTCCTGTGGGCCCTGGTTAAAAGTAGTGCATTTTATAGGGAATAGGGTAACATTTGGGATGTGAACATTCTGCTGAGCAAATCAAAGTAGGGTCAAACCATTCCCCTCCCAACCTCGCCCCCGATCTTTCTTCAGTTATACAATGTTATGAGGCTTAATTCATGTGAACTCAGCTATGGAATTAGCACACCCTGCTCCAAATACTAATTGACAGATTATAAATGGGTGGTTAGGTTTGAGTAAAAAGGTCAAAGATGGGCTCTTGGCATGTCAACAAACTGTCCCACCTTCCAGGACAGAAGGAGAGCTATTGTCTGTGTTTGCTGATTGCTCCTCCCTCCTCTCCTCTCCCTTTTTCCCTTCTCTCTCCTCTCCTCCCTCTCTCCTCTCCTCTCCTCTCCTCTCCTCCCTTCTCCTCTCTCCTCTCCCCTCTCCTCCCTCTCCCTTCTCTCCTCTCCTCCCTCTCCCCTCCTCTCCTCTCCTCCCTCTCTCCCCTCTCCTCTCCCCTCTTCTCTTCTCTCTCCTCTCCTCCCTCTCCCCTCTCTCCTCTCCTCTCCTCCCTCTCTCCCCTCTGTCATCTCCTCTCCTCCCTCTCTCCTCTTTCGTCTCTCCTCTCCCCTCTTCTCTTCTCTCTCCTCTCCTCCCTCTCTCCTCTCCTCTCCTCACTTCTCCTCTCTCCTCTCCCCTCTCCTCCCTCTCCCTTCTCCTCTCTCCTCCCTCTCCCCACTCCCTCTCCTCTCTCCTCCCTCTCCCCTCTCCTTTCTCCTCTCCTCTACTTCTCCCCTCTCCTCTCCTCTCCTCCCCTCTCCTCTCCCCTCCCCTTTCTTTCATCTCTCCTCTCCCCTTTCTTTCATCTCTCCTCTCCTCTCCTCCCTCCTCTCCCCTGCCCTCTCCCCTGCCATCTCCCCTGCCCTCTCCTCTCCTCTCCTCTCTCCTCCCTCTCCCTTCTCCTCTCTCCTCTCCTCTCTCCTCTCTCCTCACTCCCTCTCCTCTCTCCTTTCTCCTCACTCTCCCCTCTCCTTTCTCCTCCCTCTCCCCTCTCCTTTCTCCTCTCCTCCCCTTCTCCCCTCTCCTCTCTCCTCTCCTCTCCTCTCCTCTCTCCTCTCCTCTCCCCTCCCCTTTCATCTCTCCTCTCCTCTCCTCTTTCTTTCATTTCTCCTCTCCTCTCCTCCCTCCTCTCCCCTGCCCTCTCCTCTGCCCTCTCCTCTCCTCTCCTCTCCTCTCCTCTCCTCTCCTCTCCTCTCCTCTCCTCTCCTCTCCTCTCCTCTCCTCTCCTCTCCTCTCCTCTCCTCTCCTCTCCTCTCCTCTCCTCTGATTGCTGAGGCAAGAGACAACAACAATATTTTAAAAAGTCAACTTTTAATATTACCAAAGTTAGGTGAACAATAGGTGAAAAATGTACATTATTTTAACAATATTTTTAAGAATAATTTTTTTTATGTAAAATTCACAGTTTCAGTGATTCATGAAATAAAACTGGCATAGCTACTCTGATTGAAGAAGAACATTCAGTGGAGTGAAAAATACAATACAAAGAGACGCACAACAACGACGAACTGTTCAAATTAAAAATAACATCAGCAAATATAATTGAACATCTATAAGATCCTTGAATCCAGAGCTCTGTGGTGATGTGACAGACTGGTGTATTTCCAGGTGCTCTGTGGTGATGTGACAGACTGGTGTATTTTCAGGTGCTCTGTGGTGATGTGACAGACTGGTGTATTTCCAGGTGCTCTGTGGTGATGTGACAGACTGGTGTATTTCCAGAGCTCTGTGGTGCCAGCCATGTTGGTGCCAGCCGTGTTGGTGCCAGCCGTGTTGATACCAGCCGTGTTTGAGCCAGCCATGTTGATGCCAGCCGTGTTGATGCCAGCCGTGTTGATGCCAGCCGTGTTGGTGCAAGCCGTGTTGGTGCCAGCCATGCCATGTTGATGCCAGCCATGTTGATGCCAGCCGTGTTTGTGCCAGCCGTGTTTGTGCCAGCCGTGTTGGTGCCAGCCGTGTTGATGCCAGCCATGTTTGTGCCAGCCATGTTGGTGCCAGCCGTGTTGGTGCTAGCCGTGTTGGTGCCAGCCGTGTTTGTGCCAGCCGTGTTTGTGCCAGCCGTGTTTGTGCCAGCCGTGTTTGTGCCAGCCGTGTTGGTGCCAGCCATGTTTGTGCCAGCCTGGTTGGTGCCAGCCATGTTGGTGCCAGCCATGTTGGTGCCAGCCGTGTTTGTGCCAGCCATATATTAAGGTGCTAACATGGCGTCGGTTCTAAAAGTTGGGCCAAACTCTCTAAATATATGTCTCTGTGTGCCAGCTATGTTGGTGTGCCGTTTACCAGGAGGAGAAGCCACTCAAATACATCTTCAATGAGCCCTTCAATATGAACACCAATGTAATGAGCCCTTCAATATGAACACCAATGTAATGAGCCCTTCAATATGAAAACCAATGTAAAACCACAATATTCAAACAGAAATAGACAACGACACTATGAGCGTGTTTTAACCTGACGTAAGTGGTCCTACAGCTTCCACTTTGTTTTTGTTTTTACCTCAAAACAAACACACATCTCATTGTTTTACTTCTTTATCTTCTCCGCGTTGTTGTTGTTGTTATTGTTGTTGTTGTTGTTGAGGCTGAGGCTGCCGTTGAGACCATTCTCTTTCCTCAGCGCTCGGGGGATGATCTTCTTCTGGACAAACAGTCTCTGGAGGAACTTGTCTGAGAGACTCAGAGGGAAATAACTATAAATGAAGTACATGAGGCCCACGCCGGGCCCAGCGTAATATCGGACCAGGGGCCGGGGGGAGAGCAGCGCCTCACTGACGGTGTTGACGACTGGCGACAGGTCCTCGTTAGCCGACTGGGCGAAGCGCTGGAAGAGGTCCTTGGTCTCACGGGTGTAGTCCTCCCCGTACTCCTCCAGCAGGCCTGCGGACAGGTTGTGGATCAGGGTCTTGTACTGACGCTCCCAGTACTCCTGGTTACTAGACTGACCTGGGATCAGAAGATATAGAGGGTTTGAGTTAACGTCGAGTTTCCCTTACACCTTAGGTTCTCTATCTTATTCCAGTACTCCTGGTTACTGGACTGACCTGGAATCAGAATATATAAAGGACTGAGTTAATTTGAATTTAGATCATTATTTAATACATAGGTAAGAGCAATACATAATATTTACTGCTAATAACATGTTAATAAGGTGCTAATAACATGCTAATAAGGTGCTAATAACATACTAATAAGGCGCTAATAACATGCTAATAAGGTGCTAATAACATGGTAATAAGGCGCTAATAACATGCTAATAGGGTGCTAATAACATGCTAATACGGTGCTAATAACATGCTAATAAGGTGCTAATAACATACTAATAAGGCGCTAATAACATGCTAATAAGGTAATAATAACATGCTAATAACATGCTAATACGGTAATAATAACATGCTAATAAAATGCTAATAATATGTAAATATGTTAGTCTAGTTCCACACATGGCGAGCCAATCAGAAGAGACAGATTGAGGTCCACCATGTGGTCACTCTACAATAAATGGGATGTAATTACACACTATTATATCATCAGTGCTGCTATTAGCATAAAATAAAGTTTGTAACATGTAAAAATGTTTGTCTTGGTTCACAAATGGTGATCGGCATAATGAGTGCATGAATAAATAATTACACTGTTACTACCAATCAAGATCACATGCGACAGCTGCACTTCCTGTGTTGTTCTGTAGGGATATCCATCTATCCCAGTCTAATACCACCAGGCATATCTACATGGACTATATACAGGTCTGTGTTGTTCTGTAGGGATATCCATCTATCCCAGTCTAATACCACCAGAGATATCTACATGGACTATATACAGGTCTGTGTTGTTCTGTAGGGATATCCATCTATCCCAGTCTAATACCACCAGACATATCTACATGGACTATATACAGGTCTGTGTTGTTCTGTAGGGATATCCATCTATCCCAGTCTAATACCACCAGACATATCTACATGGACTATATACAGGTCTGTGTTGTTCTGTAGGGATATCTATCCCAGTCTAATACCACCAGACATATCTACATGGACTATATACAGGTCTGTGTTGTTCTGTAGGGATATCCATATATCCCAAATACCACCAGACATATCTACATGGACTATATACAGGTCTGTGTTGTTCTGTAGGGATATTTATCTATCCCAGTCTAATACCACCAGACATATCTACATGGACTATATACAGGTCTGTGTTGTTCTGTAGGGATATCCATCTATTCCAGTCTAATACCACCAGACTTATCTACATGGACTATATACAGGTCTGTGTTGTTCTGTAGGGATATCCATCTATCCCAGTCTAATACCACCAGACATATCTACATGGACTATATACAGGTCTGTGTTGTTCTGTAGGGATATCTATCTATCCCAGTCTAATGCCACCAGACATCTACATGGACTATATACAGGTCTGTGTTGTTCTGTAGGGATATCCATCTATCCCAGTCTAATACCACCAGACATATCTACATGGACTATATACAGGTCTGTGTTGTTCTGTAGGGATATCCATCTATCCCAGTCTAATACCACCAGACATATCTACATGGACTATATACAGGTCTGTGTTGTTCTGTAGGGATATCCATCTATCCCAGTCTAATACCACCAGACATATCTACATGGACTATATACAGGTCTGTTGTTTCCATACTACTCTAGAGGATACAGTGTGAACCGCTCTGCGTTCAGGAAAACGCTGGCAGACAGCTAGTTGTACATGAATAAGATCAGGGACCAGTATTCACACACCACGACAATAAACAGCTACATAAATAAGGATAAAACATCAGACGAATCAAATTGCATGTTTAAAATCTTAACTGCCAAAGACACGTGGGTGTTTTAAAGGGACCTTATTTCATGTTTATATTCTAGATCTTTTATAGCTCCCATCTCCCTTCGGTAATTTTCTCTTTTTCCACTTTGATTTAGTACGCTGCTATGGCCGTCGTCAGAAGATTAGAGTGAGAATGACAGGATGAAGTTTGTCCTGTATGGGGTTTCCACTCCTCTAGTCCCCATCCCATCTAGCATCTCTCTGGTGTTAGTCCCCATCCCATCTAGCATCTCTCTGGTGTTAGTCCCCATCCCATCTAGAATCTCTCTGGTGTTAGTCCCCATCCCATCTAGCATCTCCCTGGTGTTAGTCCCCATCCCATCTAGCATCTCTCTGGTGTTAGTCCCCATCCCATCTAGCATCTCTCTGGTGTTAGTACCCATCCCATCTAGCATCTCTCTGGTGTTAGTCCCCATCCCATCTAGCATCTCCCTGGTGTTAGTCCCCATCCCATCTAGCATCTCTCTGGTGTTAGTCCCCATCCCATCTAGCATCTCTCTGGTGTTAGTCCCCATCCCATCTAGCATCTCTCTGGTGTTAGTCCCCATCCCATCTAGCATCTCTCTGGTGTTAGTCCCCATCCCATCTAGCATCTCTCTGGTGTTAGTCCCCATCCCATCTAGCATCTCTCTGGTGTTAGTCCCCATCCCATCTAGCATCTCTCTGGTGTTAGTCCCCATCCCATCTAGCATCTACACTCTGTCACACCACCCTTTATTAGTCTGTACTCCTTAGATCACCTTCCACCAGAGAGAGACAGCCAAAGGTACAAAGACAGAGGAAGATACATTTGTGTAGATACTGTAGAGGGCTTGGTGGTGGAGAGAGAGAGAGAGAGAGAGGCAAGGTGAACCTGGTCTGTTTTGAATTCTGGGGTAGTAAGATGGCTTGGTGGTGGAAAGAGAGAGAGAGAGGGAAGGTGAACCTGGTCTGTTTTGAATTCTGGGGTAGTAAGGGGGCTTGGTGGTGGAGAGAGAGAGAGAGAGAGGGAAGGTGAACCTGGTTGCATTGTGTTGGATGTGACAACTTTTTGCATATTCCCCTGCCCTGACCCCCATTCATATCCACTGTGTGTTACACCCAAACCCTTCCCCCTGCTCCCCCAGGTTCCCCTCACCTATCTAGTATGAGAAGAGTGGAATGGTGGATGCGAGAACCCTGACCCCTAACCCCTAACCTCTGACCTTTAACCCTCACCTGTCTTGTATGAGGATGGCAGTATGGTGGACACTTTGACCCCACAGGGTTCCAGCTATAACCCTAACCCCTAACCTCTGACCTTTAACCCTCACCTGTCTTGTATGAGGATGGCAGTATGGTGGACACTTTGACCCCCCAGGGTTCCATTTCGTGGCGCAGTGTGTTGATGAACAGGTTGAGAGCTGCCTTGGAGGCTCCGTACGCTGCTAGACAGGGGAACGGCTGCTCTCCTGGAGGGACACAGAGGGAGGGAGGGAGGGAGGGAGGGAGGGAGGGAGGGAGGGAGGGAGGGAGGGAGGGAGGGAGGGGAGGGAGGGAGGGAGGGACAGCGAGAGAGACAGAGAGACAGAGAGAGAGACAGCGAGAGAGACAGAGACAGCGAGAGAGACAGAGAGAGAGAGAGAGAGAGAGATAAAGCGAGAGAGAGAGAGAGAGAGAGACAGAGACAGAGAGACAGAGAGACCACAACGTCAGTATTTTATATATCTAAATAGATATTTGTTTCAGAGGGTTGAAGGGACTGGGACGTAACTTTCCCCACTATTGTTTATCCTATTTACACGTGTTAACTATTTCCTCTAGTCATATCACGTTCTAATATCTTAATAGTATTGATAAAATGTAACTTACGCACTTTGCCCTTCGATTAATGTTTATTTTTATATGGACAACATTAAAAGACACCAGTAAAGATAAGAAAAGAACACTGATTCCTACATATTAAAATACATGTCAGTAAAGATTAAAAATATATATATATTTTACCAGGTAAGTTGACTGAGAAACACATTCTCATTTACAGCAAAGACCTGGGGAATAGTTACAGGGGAGAGGCAGGGGGATGAATGAGCCAATTGGAAGCTGGTATGAGGGGCCAGTTTGGGAATTTAGTCAGGACACCAGGGTTAACACCCCTACTCTTAAGATAAGTACCATGGGATCTTTAGTGACCACAGAGAGTCAGGACACCCGTTTAACATCCCATCTGAAAGAAGGCACCCTACACAGGGCAATGTCCCCAATCACTGCCTTGGGGCATTGGGATATATTTTAGACTAGAGGAAAGAGTGTTTCTTACTGTTCTTACAAATATTCATGACATCACCCTGAGGAAGGCACAGTGATGCCGAAACATTGGTAATTACCCATTAAATTGCTGGGAGATCACACATGAAGTATTCAACTAGTCTTTATTTTGATAGTTTATAGTTATTTACCATTAGTCAGCACCTCCACATAAACTAATATTCTGGGTGTGTACCATTTCATGTTCTAGTTCTCCTACTGGCCCTCCAAGACCACTTTCAGCAACATCTGGTCTCCCATCCAGGGACTTACCAGGACCAACCCTGCTTAGCTTCAGAGGTCATATTGTTCCTGGAGCTGCATTAATACCACTCAGTCACTACCCTAGGACATTGGGATATTTTTTAGACCAGAGGAAAGAGTACCTCCTATTGGCCCTCCAACACCACTTCCAGCAACATCTGGTCTCCCATCCAGGGACTGACCAGGACCAACCCTGCTTAGCTTCAGAGGCAAGCCAGCAGTGGTATGCAGGGTGGTATGCTGCTGGCCAGCTGGACACTGGTTCATCCATATTAAAATATGCATCAGCTCTTCCTTCAGGCTATGAGAGATATGTTTATAAAACATCATGTCACTGCTGTCAGCCCATAAACTCTCCTAACCTGTCTGAGACCCCTAATGGCACCCTATTCCCTAGGTAGTTCACTTCTTTTGACCAGACAGGCCTTGTACAGAAGTAGAGCACAATTTAAGGGAATAGGGTAGCCATTTGGGATATTCCCTAGGACAATAGGCCATTTGGGATATTCCCTGGACAATAGGCCATTTGGGATATTCCCTAGGACAATAGGCCATTTGGGATATTCCCTAGGACAATAGGCCATTTGGGATATTCCCTAGGACAATAGGCCATTTGGGATATTCCCTAGGACAATAGGCCATTTGGGATATACCCTGGACAATAGGCCATTTGGGATATACCCTGGACAATAGGCCATTTAGGATATTCCCTGGACAATAGGCCATTTGGGATATTCCCTAGAACAATAGGCCATTTGGGATATTCCCTAGGACAATAGGCCATTTGGGATATACCCTGGACAATAGGCCATTTGGGATATACCCTGGACAATAGGCCATTTGGGATATTCCCTGGACAATAGGCCCACCTGTAAGTTATCTGTGTCAAGTGGGTCTCATCCGGCTCCATACATCCAGCCTGACCATGACAGCTTGACTAGTATAAACACTGCGTTCCATTACATGTCTCTGTAACTCTATGTGAAGCAAGTCCCGTTGCCTGCATTCACTCTCCAGGAACAGGGTTAGAGAGCCCTGCCTTATAGGAGGGTATCTCTCCAGGAACAGGATTGGAGAGCCCTGCCCTATAGGAGGGTATATCTCCAGGAACAGGGTTGGAGAGCCCTGCCCTATAGGAGGGTATCTCTCCAGGAACAGGGTTGGAGAGCCCTGCCCTATAGGAGGGTGTCTCTCCAGGAACAGGGTTGGAGAGCCCTGCCCTATAGGAGGGTATCTCTCCAGGAACAGGGTGAGAGCCCTGCCCTATAGGAGGGTATCTCTCCAGGAACAGGGTTAGAGAGCCCTGCCCAATAGGAGGGTATCTCTCCAGGAACAGGGTTGGAGAGCCCTGCCCTAGAGGAGGGTATCTCTCCTGGAACAGGGTTGGAGAGCCCTGCCCTATAGGAGGGTATATCTCTAGGAACAGGGTTGGAGAGCCCTGCCCTATAGGAGGGTATCTCTCCAGGAACAGGGTTGAAGAGCCCTGCCCTAGAGGAGGGTATCTCTCCAGGAACAGGGTTGGAGAGCCCTGCCCAATAGGAGGGTATCTCTTCAGGAACAGGGTTGGAGAGCCCTGCCCTATAGGAGGGTATCTCTCCAGGAACAGGGTTGGAGAGCCCTGCCCTATAGGAGGGTATCTCTACAGGAACAGGGTGGGAGCCCTGCCCTATAGGAGGGTATCTCTCCAGGAACAGGGTTAGAGAGCCCTGCCCAATAGGAGGGTATCTCTCCAGGAACAGGGTTAGAGAGCCCTGCCCTATAGGAGGGTATCTCTCCAGGAACAGGGTTAGAGAGCCCTGTCCTATAGGAGGGTCTCTCTCCAGCAACAGGGTTGGAGAGCCCTGCCCTATAGGAGTGTCTCTCTCCAGGAACAGGGTTGGAGAGCCCTGCCCTAGAGGAGGGTATCTCTCCAGGAACAGGGTTGGAGAGCCCTGCCCTATAGGAGGGTATCTCTCCAGGAACAGGGTTGGAGAGCCCTGCCCTATAGGAGGGTATCTCTCCAGGAACAGGGTTGGAGAGTCCTGGCCTATAGGAGGGTATCTCTCCAGGAACAGGGTTGAAGAGCCCTGCCCTAGAGGAAGGTATCTCTCCAGGAACAGGGTTGGAGAGCCCTGCCCTATAGGAGGGTATCTCTTCAGGAACAGGGTTGGAGAGCCCTGCCCTATAGGAGGGTATCTCTCCAAGAACAGGGTTGTAGAGCCCTGCCCTATAGGAGGGTATCTCTCCAGGAACAGGGTTGGAGAGCCCTGCCCTATAGGAGGGTATCTCTCCAGGAACAGGGTGGAGAGCCCTGCCCTATAGGAGGGTATCTCTCCAGGAACAGGGTTGGAAAGCCCTGCCCTATAGGAGGGTATCTCTCCAGGAACAGGGTTGGAGAGCCCTGCCCTATAGGAGGGTATCTCTCCAGGAACAGGGTTGGAGAGCCCTGCCCTATAGGAGGGTATCTCTGCAGGAACAGGGTTAGAGAGCCCTGCCCTATATGAGGGTATCTCTCCAAGAACAGGTTTGGAGAGCCCTGCCCTATAGGAGGGTATCTCTCCAGGAACAGGGTTAGAGAGCCCTGCCCTATATGAGGGTATCTCTCCAGGAACAGGGTTGGAGAGCCCTGCCCTATAGGAGGGTATCTCTCCAGGAACAGGGTGTGAGAGCCCTGCCCTATAGGAGGGTATCTCTCCAGGAACAGGGTGGGAGAGCCCTGCCCTATAGGAGGGTATCTCTCCAGGAACAAGGTTAGAGAGCCCTGCCCTATATGAGGGTATCTCTCCAGGAACAGGGTTGGAGAGCCCTGCCCTATAGGAGGGTATCTCTCCAGGAACAGGGTTGGAGAGCCCTGCCCTATAGGAGGGTATCTCTCCAGGAACAGGGTTGGAAAGCCCTGGTGTAGGGATACAGCGGTCATTTAGGAGGAATACACTGACGTACAGAATGTTATGTACCGACACCACCACCATGATATTCATTATGACAGGGTAGTAATCAGTTTAACCACATGGTAGGACACAACAACACGCTTTTGATTGGAGGCATTGATTGTAACATAATGTGTGTTTATATCAAAACCAGACGGGTATAAACCCTGAACGTTGTGTTTATATCAAAACCAGACTTGTTTAAACCCTGAATGTTGTGTTTATATCAAAACCAGACTTGTTTAAACCCTGAATGTTGTGTTTATATCAAAACCAGACTTGTTTAAACCCTGAACGTTGTGTTTCTATCAAAACCAGACTTGTTTAAACCCTGAACGTTGTGTTTACATCAAAACCAGAGTTGTTTAAACCCTGAACGTTGTGTTTATATCAAAACTAAACTTGTTTAAACCCTGATCGTTGTCTTTACATCAAAACCAGAGTTGTTTAAACCCTGAACGTTGTGTTTATATCAAAACCAGACTGGTTTAAACCCTGAACGTTGTGATGAGACAATATGGGAGGTGTGTCTATGAGTATGTGGTGAATTGTATTTCTGAGTGTGTGTGTGTGTGTGTGTGTGTGTGTGTGTGTGTGTGTGTGTGTGTGTGTGTGTGTGTGTGTGTGTGTGTGTGTGTGTGTGTGTGTGTGTGTGTGTGTGTGTGTGTGTGTGTGTGTGTGTGTGTGTGTGTGTGTGTGTGTGTGTGTCACCCACCTGCAGGGCTGGAGATAGTGACGATACGTCCCTTGGCCTGACGCAGCAGAGGCAGGAATGTCTTGGTGACGTTCAGAGTCCCAAAGAAGTTAACCTCCATACAGCCACGGTAGTTAGACATCAGAGACAACTCTGCATCCCCGAAGTTAACACATACTCCTGCATTATTCACCAAGCCCCACAGACCTAGAGATAGACAGAGACAGACAGAGAGACAGACAGAGAGAGAGACAGAGAGAGAGACAGAGAGACAGAGAGACAGAGAGACAGATAGATAGAGAGACAGAGAGACAGAGAGAGAGAGAGAGAGAGGGTGAGACAGAAATTTAGCTTGAGCACCATCATCTTCAACATACATATCAATGAATTGACGAGGGCGCTAGAACATTCCTCAGCACCCGGCCTCACCCTACTAGAATCTGAAGTCAAATGTCTACTGATGATCTGATGCTTCTGTCCCCAACCAAGGAGGGCCTACAGCAGCACCTAGATCTTCTGCACAGATTCTGTCAGACCTGGGCCCTGACAGACCTGGGCACTGACAGACCTGGGCCCTGACAGACCTGAGCACTGACAGACCTGGGCCCTGACAGACCTGGACCCTGACAGACCTGGGCCCTGACAGACCTGTGCCCTGACAGACCTGGGCCCTGACAGACCTGAGCCCTAACAGATCTGGGCCCTGACAGTAAATCTCAGTGAGACCAAAATAATGATGTTCAAAAAAGGTCCAGTTACCAGGACCAAGAATAGAAATTACATCTAGACTCCGTTGCCCTAGAGCACACAAAAGCTATACATACCTTGGCCTAAACATCAGCGCAACAGGTAACTTCCACAAAGCTGTGAACGATCTGAGAGACAAGGCAAGAAGGGCCTATATGCATTGAAAAGGAACATAACATTTGGTTAAAAATACTTGAATCAGTTATAGAACCTATTGTCCTTTATGGTTGTGAGGTCTGGGGTCCGCTCACCAACCAAGAATTCACAAAATGGGACAAACACCAAATTGAGACTCTGCATGAAGAATTCTGCAAAACAACGTAGAACACCAAATAATGTATGCAGAGCAGAATAAGGCCGATACCCGCTAATTATCAAAATCCAGAAAAGAGATGTTAAATTCTACAACCACCTAAAAGGAAGCAATTCCCAAACCTTCCATAACAAAGCCATGACCTACAGAGAGATGAACCTGGAGAAGAGTCCCCTAAGCAAGCTGGTCCTGGGGCTCTGTTCACAAACAGATTTTTGATAAACTCCCATATTTACTGGGTGAAATACCACAGTGTGACATCACAGCAGCAAGATTTGTGACCTTTTGCCACAAGAAAAGGTCAACCAGTGAAGAACAAACACCATTGTAAATACAACCCATATTTATGTTGATTTATTTTCCCTTTTGTACTATTTGCATATCGTTACAACACCGTATATAGACATAATATGACATATGAAATGTCTTTATTCTTTTGGAACTTTTGTGAGTGTAATATTTACTGTTTGTTAATTAATATACACCAGGAGAGAGAGAGAGAGAGAGAGAGAGAGAGAGAGAGAGAGAGAGAGAGAGAGAGAGAGAGAGAGAGGCTGGTACACCAGGATCTAAATACTGCCGGTATAAATAAATGTTAATCCCAGAGAATAAAGCATCTGGTTTTAGCACCTGGCTCTGTGGTGAGTGGGCTGTTTACAGCCAAGTGAAACATGCAGCTGACCCTTGACTCCCAGCCAACCCCCCACACAGCCCACCCAGGAGACAGAGTGTGTAGGAGAGTGTTTGACCTTTAATTCAAGTTCTTTGATTACATCCTCCTCTGATACACACACACACACACACACACACACACACACAACCACACACAACCACACACAAACACACTAGTGTTTGCATACAAACACGCCCACACAACCACACACACACACACACACACACACACACTCAAACACACTAGTGTTTGCATACAAACACGCCCACACAACCACACACACACACACACACACACACACACACACACACACACACACACACACACACACACACACACACACACACACACACACACACACATATATACACATACAACCACACACACATACAACCACACACACATACAACCACACACACACACACACTAGTGGTTGCACACACAC
>NC_138301.1:60710000-60887500 GCF_965601325.2 Salmo salar
ATTTTAAAGATCCACAAATACCAGCATGATATTCCAAGAATGAAACATGCCGAGGTACCGAACCAAACATTTGGTGAATCGCTTAACAACTATAAAACCACAACACAGTACACAGTTAGAGTTGACAAGCTTCCCAGGGACATTTGTACTCAAATTTAAAATCACAGATTGGTGGGTTTAAGATTGTGCTCCGTTTGTCTGGATGAAAAAGGGGTTACTCAGTAGGTTAAATGTCATGGGGGTGTGAAAACATTGGCCTTCCCCATTGGCCTTCCCCATTGGTCTTCCCCATTGGTCTTCCCCATTGGTCTTCCCCATTGGTCTTCCCCATTGGTCTTCCCCTGTGGCTCAGTTGGTAGAGCATGGTGTTTGCAATGCCAGCATGGTGTTTGCAATGCCAGGGTTGTGGGTTTGATTCCCACAGGGGGCCAGTACAAAAAAAAAAATGCATGAAATGAAATGTATGCATTCACTACTGTAAGTTGCTCTGGATAAGAGCGTCTGCTAAATGACCAAAATGTAAAACGAATCGTCCCACAGCTTCAGTCGTGGTAACAGCCACCGTTTGACATCAACTGTCTATAGTGGTCTATAAAACACATCTATTGATCTGGGGGTTTTTGGCATTTTTTTTTTACAACTGATGAAAAATGGAAACAGAAGATGTCGTGATAACATGCAGGAATGTAGGAACGCAGAGGAACACGTGAAGGAGACAACGCTTTTCATTACTAACTGTTGATTACTGGTTAAACTAGTGAACCTTTAACCGGGAAGTTAACCATTCACTGAGGGCTGCCGCCTCCCAAATGGCACCCTATTTCAGATATTTAGTGCACTACTCTTAACCGGAGCCCTATATACCCTGGGTAAAAGTAGTGCACTATATTTGGGATGCAAGTCTTAGTGATTGGCTCAGCTCTCATGCAGGACGGTGAAAATAAGATGCCTTGTGAACCCAGCCAACCCACATGGTGTGAAGCAATAGACAGTACGAGGTTTTCGTCAAAACATACAGAATTTTTTTTCTTCCCCCAAACAAATAGAAGCCATTCGGGACACTTTTTGTAATATAAATATGCGCACGTGTAATTTCTGATACTCACAGAGGGACGTTTCAATCGATTTCAGAAACCACAAGACTCAAAACATTGAACTGGCAGACAGACAGAAACGGATTGGATCCATCTGTGAGTATGTGTAAGGGATAGCTGAGGGCTGTGTCTCAAATGGCACCCTATTCCCTACATAGTGCACTACTTTGGACCAGAGCCCTATGGCACCCTATTCCCTACATAGTGCACTACTTTGGACCAGAGCCCTATGGCACCCTATTCCCTACATAGTGCACTACTTTGGACCAGAGCCCTATGGGGATAGGGAGCCATCTGAGAGGCAGACGAGGTCTCCTAGTAACAGTTACTGCAGAACTAAGAAAGCTGTTGTAAGAGACGCCTCGCCAAGCCACACAGCTTGCCTCACATCAGCCACAGGGCACACTCCTCCTCTTTCACCTTCATCTCCTTCTCTCCCTGTCTTCCTCTGTCCCTCCTCCTCTTTCACCTGCATCTCCCTCTCTCCCTGTCTTCCTCTGTCCCTTCTCCTCTTTCACCTGCATCTCCCTCTCTCCCTGTCTTCCTCTGTCCCTCCTCCCTTCCTCCTCTCCTTTCTCCTTCATCTCCCTCTCTCCCTGTCTTCCTCTGTCCCTCCTCTCCTTTCACCTTCATCTCCCTCTCTCCCTGTCTTCCTCTGTCCCTCCTCTCTCCCTCTGTCCTTCCTCCCCTTTCACCTGCATCTCCCTCTCTCCCTGTCTTCCTCTGTCCCTCCTCCCCTTTCACCTGCATCTCCCTCTCTCCCTGTCTTCCTCTGTCCCTCTTCCTCTTTCACCTGCATCTCCCTCTCTCCCTGTCTTCCTCTGTCCCTCCTCCTCTTTCACCTTCACCTCCCTCTCTCCCTGTCTTCCTCTGTCCCTCCTCCCTTCCTCCTCTCCTTTCTCCTTCATCTCCCTCTCTCCCTGTCTTCCTCTGTCCCTCCTCCTCTTTCACCTTCATCTCCCTCTCTCCCTGTCTTCCTCTGTCCCTCCTCCTCTTTCTCCTTCATCTCCCTCTCTCCCTCTGTCCCTCCGCCCCTTTCACCTGCATCTCCCTCTCTCCCTGTCTTCCTCTGTCCCTCCTCTTTCTCCTTCATCTCCCTCTCTCCCTGTCTTCCTCTGTCCCTCCTCCCTTCCTCCTCTCCTTTCTCCTTCATCTTGAGTGAGGAGAGGCACTGAACCGACACACACAGTCTCTGGTGTAAATGACACTTCCATAATCTCCCCTTTCCTCCTCCCTCCTTCTACTCTCCTCTCTCCTCTCTCCTCTCTCCTATTTCCTCTCTCCTCTCTCCTCTCTCCTCCCTCCTCCTTCCTCCCTCCTTCCTCCCTCCTCCTCCTCCCTCCCTTCTCCTCCCTTCCTCCCTCGGATGCTCCTACAAAACCTGTTATCTCTGTGGAGGGGGGGCCTTTTTGTCGTGCTGCTTTAAAAACCCTTCTTCCTCTCTTAAAAACAACAGATAATGTGGTTTGAGGCTGGGTTCCTCTATAAGCACTTTGTGACAACGGCTGATGTAAAAAAGGGCTGTAGAAATACATGTGATTGATTGATCTTAGAACAGATCATGTAAACCCGTTTAAAACCCACTTCTTTCTCTCTTACGTCGTGTGTCTTGTCCTGCATGTAGGGATACATCTCTCATGGTACCCTATTCCCTATGGTAGTTTACTACTTTAGACCAGGGCCCTATGGTAGTGTACTACTTTAGACCAGGGCCCTATGGTAGTGTACTACTTTAGACCAGGACCCTATGGTAGTGTACTACTTTAGACCAGGGCCCTATGGTAGTGTACTACTTTAGACCAGGACCCTATGGTAGTGTACTACTTTAGACCAGGGCCCTATGGTAGTGTACTACTTTAGACCAGGGCCCTATGGTAGTGTACTACGTTAGACCAGGGCCCTATGGTAGTGTACTACTTTAGACCAGGTCCCTATGGTAGTGTACTACTTTAGACCAGGGCCCTATGGTAGTGTACTACTTTAGACCAGGGCCCTATGGTAGTGTACTACTTTAGACCAGGGCCCTATGGTAGAGCACTACTTTGACCAGGGCAATATGGTAGTGCACTACTTTGACCAGGGCCCTATGGTAGTGCACTACTTTGACCAGGGCCCTATGGTAGTGTACTACTTTAGACCAGGGCCCTATGGTAGTGTACTACTTTAGACCAGGGCCCTATGGTAGTGCACTACTTTGACCAGAGCCGTATGTAGTGCACTACTTTGACCAGGGCCCATTTGGGATGCACACTTTTTATTTATTTATGTTTATTGTTTTGCATAAAATCTAAATCTGTGTCCCGTCTC
This sequence comes from Salmo salar, assembly GCF_965601325.2. NCBI lineage: Eukaryota > Metazoa > Chordata > Actinopteri > Salmoniformes > Salmonidae > Salmo > Salmo salar. The sequence goes on from NC_138301.1 coordinate 60,713,402, forward strand.
TTGTCCTGGTCGTCTCCTGCAGGTACGTAGGATGTATAAACCTAAAGCTGTGTCCTATCTCTTGTCCTGGTCGTGTCCTGTCTCTTGTCCTGGTCGTGTCCTATCCCTTGTCCTGATCGTGTCCTGTCTCTTGTCCTGGTCATGTCCTATCTCTTGTCCTGGTCGTGTCCTATCTCTTGTCCTGGTCGTGTCCTGTCTCTTGTCCTGGTCGTGTCCTATCCCTTGTCCTGGTCATGTCCTATCTCTTGTCCTGCTCGTGTCCTATCTCTTGTCCTGGTCGTGTCCTATCTCTTGTCCTGGTCGTGTCCTATCTCTTGTCCTGGTCGTGTCCTATCTGTTGTCCTGGTCGTGTCCTGTCTCTTGTCCTGATCGTGTCCTGTCTCTTGTCCTGGTCGTGTCCTATCTCTTGTCCTGGTCGTGTCCTGTCTCTTGTCCTGGTCGTGTCCTATCTCTTGTCCTGGTCGTGTCCATTCTCTTGTCCTGGTCGTGTCCTGTCTCTTGTCCTGGTCGTGTCCTATCTCTTGTCCTTGTCGTGTCCTATCTCTTGTCCTGGTCGTGTTCTGCAGGTACTGTACGTAGGTGTGTATTTCCTGTAACCAACACCACCTGGCAGTGAACAGTGATTACATAAAGAGAATGTACTATTGTGGTTTGTGTGTGTGTGTGTGTGTGCGTGTGTGTGCGTGTGTGTGCGTGTGCGTGTGCGCGTGTGTGCGCGCATGCGTGTCCTTAGAGTGATTCACCCCCAGCCCTGTCCTTAGAGTGATTCACCCCCAGCCCTGTCCTTAGAGTGATTCACCCCCAGCCCTGTCGTTAGAGTGATTCACCCCAGTCCTGTCCTTACAGTGATTCACCCCAGCCCTGTCCTTAGAGTGATTCACCCCAGCCCTGTCCTTAGAGTGATTCACCCCAGCCCTGTCCTTAAAGTGATTCCCAAAGCGCTGTACTTATAGTGATTCCCCCCAGCCCTGTCCTTAGAGTGATTAACACCCAGCCCTGTCCTTAGAGTGATTCCCCCCCAGCCCTGTCCTTAGAGTGATTCACTCCCAGCCCTGTCCTTAGAGTGATTCACCCCAGCCCTGTCCTTAGAGTGATTCATCCCAGTCCTGTCCTTAGAGTGATTCACCCCAGCCCTGTCCTTAGAGTGATTCACCCCAGCCCTGTCCTTAGAGTGATTCACCCCTAACCCTGTCCTTAGAGTGATTCCCTCAGCCCTGTCCTGAGAGTGATTCACCCCAGCCCTGTCCTTAGAGTGATTCCCCCCCAGCCCTGTCCTTAGAGTGATTCACCCCAGCCCTGTCCTTAGAGTGATTCACCCCAGCCCTGTCCTTAGAGTGATTCACCCACAGCCCTGTCCTTAGAGTGATTCACCCCCAGCCCTGTCCTTAGAGTGATTCACCCCAGTCCTGTCCTTAGAGTGATTCACCACAGCAGTGTCCTTAGAGTGATTCACCCCAGCCCTGTCCTTAGAGTGATTTCCCCCCAGCCCTGTCCTTAGAGTGATTCACCCCCAGCCCTGTCCTTAGAGTGATTAACCACTGCCCTGTCCTTAGAGTGATTCACCCCTAGCCCTGTCCTCAGAGTGATTCACTCCCAGCCCTTTCCTTAGAGTGATTCACCCCAGCCCTGTCCTTAGAGTGATCCCCCCAGCCCTGTCCTTATAGTGATTCCCCCCAGCCCTGTCCTTAGAGTGATTCAACCCAGTCCTGTCCTTAGAGTGATTCACCCCAGCGCTGTCCTTAGAGTGATTCCCCCCCAGCCCTGTCCTTAGAGTGATTCACCCCAGCCCTGTCCTTAGAGTGATTCACCCCCAGCCCTGTCCTTAGAGTGATTCACCCCCAGCCCTGTCCTTAGAGTGATTCACCCCCAGCCCTGTCGTTAGAGTGATTCACACCAGTCCTGTCCTTACAGTGATTCACCCCAGCCCTGTCCTTAGAGTGATTCACCCCAGCCCTGTCCTTAGAGTGATTCACCCCAGCCCTGTCCTTAGAGTGATTCACCCCAGCCCTGTCCTTAGAGTGATTCACCCCAGCCCTGTCCTTAGAGTGATTCACCCCCAGCCCTGTCATTAGAGTGATTCACCCCAGTCCTGTCCTTACAGTGATTCACCCCAGCCCTGTCCTTAGAGTGATTCACCCCAGCCCTGTCCTTAGAGTGATTCACTCCAGCCCTGTCCTTAGAGTGATTCCCCCCAGCCCTGTCCTTATAGTGATTCCCCCCAGCCCTGTCCTTAGAGTGATTCACCCCCAGCCCTGTCCTTAGAGTGATAACCCCCAGCCCTGTCCTTAGAGTGATTCACTCCCAGCCCTGTCCTTAGAGTGATTCACCTCAGCCCTGTCCTTAGAGTGATTCACCCCAGTCCTGTCCTTAGAGTGATTCACCCCATCCCTGTCCTTACAGTGATTCCCCCCCAGCCCTGTCCTTAGAGTGATTCACCCCAGTCCTGTCCTTAGAGTGATTCACCCCAGCCCTGTCCTTAGAGTGATTAACCCCAGCCCTGTCCTTAGAGTGATTCACCCCAGCCCTGTCCTTAGAGTGATTCACTCCCAGCCCTGTCCTTAGTGATTCACCCCCAGCCCTGTCCTCAGAGTGATTCACTCCCAGCCCTGTCCTTAGAGTGATTCCCCCCAGCCCTGTCCTTATAGTGATTCCCCCCAGCCCTGTCCTTAGAGTGATTCACCCCCAGCCCTGTCCTTAGAGTGATTCCCCCCCAGCCCTGTCCTTAGAGTGATTCACCCCAGCCCTGTCCTTAGAGTGATTCACCCCAGCCCTGTCCTTAGAGTGATTCCCCCAGCCCTGTCCTGAGAGTGATTCACCCCAGCCCTGTCCTTAGAGTGATTCCCCCCCAGCGCTGTCCTTAGAGTGATTCACCCCAGCCCTGTCCTTAGAGTGATTCACCCCAGCCCTGTCCTTAGAGTGATTCACCCACAGCCCTGTCCTTAGAGTGATTCACCCCCAGCCCTGTCCTTAGAGTGATTCACCCCAGTCCTGTCCTTAGAGTGATTCACCCCAGCCGTGTCCTTAGAGTGATTCACCCCAGCCCTGTCCTTAGAGTGATCCCCCCAGCCCTGTCCTTATAGTGATTCACCCCAGCCCTGTCCTTAGAGTGATTCACCCCTAACCCTGTCCTTAGAGTGATTCACCCCAGCCCTGTCCTTAGAGTGATTCCCCCCCAGCCCTGTCCTTAGAGTGATTCACCCCAGCCCTGTCCTTAGAGTGATTCACCCCCAGCCCTGTCGTTAGAGTGATTCACACCAGTCCTGTCCTTACAGTGATTCACCCCAGCCCTGTCCTTAGAGTGATTCACCCCAGCCCTGTCCTTAGAGTGATTCACCCCCAGCCCTGTCGTTAGAGTGATTCACCCCTAACCCTGTCCTTACAGTGATTCACCCCAGCCCTGTCCTTAGAGTGATTCACCCCAGCCCTGTCCTTAGAGTGATTCACCCCAGCCCTGTCCTTAGAGTGATTCACCCCAGCCCTGTCCTTAGAGTGATTCACCCCCAGCCCTGTCCTTAGAGTGATTCACCCCCAGCCCTGTCGTTAGAGTGATTCACCCCAGTCCTGTCCTTACGGTGATTCACCCCAGCCCTGTCCTTAGAGTGATTCACCCCAGCCCTGTCCTTAGAGTGATTCACTACAGCCCTGTCCTTAGAGTGATTCCCCCCAGCCCTGTCCTTATAGTGATTCCCCCCAGCCCTGTCCTTAGAGTGATTCACCCCCAGCCCTGTCCTTAGGGTGATTCCCCCCAGCCCTGTCCTTAGAGTGATTCACTCCCAGCCCTGTCCTTAGAGTGATTCACCCCAGCCCTGTCCTTAGAGTGATTCACCCCAGTCCTGTCCTTACAGTGATTCCCCCCCAGCCCTGTCCTTACAGTGATTCCCCCCCAGCCCTGTCCTTAGAGTGATTCACCCCAGTCCTGTCCTTAGAGTGATTCACCCCAGCCCTGTCCTTAGAGTGATTCACCCCAGCCCTGTCCTTAGAGTGATTCACCCCAGCCCTGTCCTTAGAGTGATTCACTCCCAGCCCTGTCCTTAGTGATTCACCCCCAGCCCTGTCCTTACGGTGATTCACCCCAGCCCTGTCCTTAGAGTGATTCACCCCAGCCCTGTCCTTAGAGTGATTCACCCCAGTCCTGTCCTTAGAGTGATTCACCACCTTCCCTGTCCTTACAATGTTTCCCCCCCAGCCCTGTCCTTAGAGTGATTCACCCCAGTCCTGTCCTTAGAGTGATTCACCCCAGCCCTGTCCTTAGAGTGATTCACCCCAGCCCTGTCCTTAGAGTGATTCACCCCAGCCCTGTCCTTAGAGTGATTCACTCCCAGCCCTGTCCTTAGTGATTCACCCCAGTCCTGTCCTTACGGTGATTCACCCCAGCCCTGTCCTTAGAGTGATTCACCCCAGCCCTGTCCTTAGAGTGATTCACTCCAGCCCTGTCCTTAGAGTGATTCCCCCCAGCCCTGTCTTTATAGTGATTCCCCCCAGCCCTGTCCTTAGAGTGATTCACCCCCAGCCCTGTCCTTAGAGTGATTCCCCCCAGCCCTGTCCTTAGAGTGATTCACTCCCAGCCCTGTCCTTAGAGTGATTCACCCCAGCCCTGTCCTTAGAGTGATTCACCCCAGTCCTGTCCTTAGAGTGATTCACCCCATCCCTGTCCTTACAGTGATTCCCCCCCAGCCCTGTCCTTAGAGTGATTCACCCAGTCCTGTCCTTAGAGTGATTCACCCCAGCCCTGTCCTTAGAGTGATTCACCCCAGCCCTGTCCTTAGAGTGATTCACCCCAGCCCTGTCCTTAGAGTGATTCACTCCTAGCCCTGTCCTTAGTGATTCACCCCCAGCCCTGTCCTCAGAGTGATTCACTCCCAGCCCTGTCCTTAGAGTGATTCCCCCCAGCCCTGTCCTTAGAGTGATTCCCCCCAGCCCTGTCCTTAGAGTGATTCACCCCCAGCCCTGCCCTTAGAGTGATTCACCCCCAGCCCTGTCCTTAGAGTGATTCCCCCCAGCCCTGTCCTTTTAGTGATTCCCCCCAGCCCTGTCCTTAGAGTGATTCACCCCAGTCCTGTCCTTAGAGTTATTCAACCCAGCCCTGTCCTTAGAGTGATTCACCCCTAACCCTGTCCTTAGAGTGATTCCCCCCAGCCCTGTCCTTAGAGTGATTCACCCCAGCCCTGTCCTTAGAGTGATTCCCCCCCAGCCCTGTCCTTAGAGTGATTCACTCCCAGCCCTGTCCTTAGAGTGATTCACCCCAGCCCTGTCCTTAGAGTGATTCACTCCAGTCCTGTCCTTAGAGTGATTCACCCCATCCCTGTCCTTACAGTGATTCCCCCCCAGCCCTGTCCTTAGAGTGATTCACCCCAGTCCTGTCCTTAGAGTGATTCACCCCAGCCCTGTCCTTAGAGTGATTCACCCCAGCCCTGTCCTTAGAGTGATTCACCCCAGCCCTGTCCTTAGAGTGATTCACTCCCAGCCCTGTCCTTAGTGATTCACCCCCAGCCCTGTCGTTAGAGTGATTCACCCCAGTCCTGTCCTTACGGTGATTCACCCCAGCCCTGTCCTTAGAGTGATTCACCCCAGCCCTGTCCTTAGAGTGATTCACTCCAGCCCTGTCCTTAGAGTGATTCCCCCCAGCCCTGTCCTTATAGTGATTCCCCCCAGCCCTGTCCTTAGAGTGATTCACCCCCAGCCCTGTCCTTAGAGTGATTCCCCCCAGCCCTGTCCTTAGAGTGATTCACTCCCAGCCCTGTCCTTAGAGTGATTCACCCCAGCCCTGTCCTTAGAGTGATTCACCCCAGTCCTGTCCTTAGAGTGATTCACCCCATCCCTGTCCTTACAGTGATTCCCCCCCAGCCCTGTCCTTAGAGTGATTCACCCAGTCCTGTCCTTAGAGTGATTCACCCCAGCCCTGTCCTTAGAGTGATTCACCCCAGCCCTGTCCTTAGAGTGATTCACTCCCAGCCCTGTCCTTAGTGATTCACCCCCAGCCCTGTCCTCAGAGTGATTCACTCCCAGCCCTGTCCTTAGAGTGATTCCCCCCAGCCCTGTCCTTATAGTGATTCCCCCCAGCCCTGTCCTTAGAGTGATTCACCCCCAGCCCTGTCCTTAGAGTGATTCACCCCCAGCCCTGTCCTTAGAGTGATTCCCCCCAGCCCTGTCCTTATAGTGATTCCCCCCAGCCCTGTCCTTAGAGTGATTCACCCCAGTCCTGTCCTTAGAGTGATTCAACCCAGCCCTGTCCTTAGAGTGATTCACCCCTAACCCTGTCCTTAGAATGATTCCCCCCAGCCCTGTCCTTAGAGTGATTCACCCACAGCCCTGTCCTTAGAGTGATTCACCCCCAGCCCTGTCCTTAGAGTGATTCACCCCTAACCCTGTCCTTAGAGTGATTCCCCCCAGCCCTGTCCTTAGAGTGATTCACCCCCAGCCCTGTCCTTAGAGTGATTCCCCCCCAGCCCTGTCCTTAGAGTGATTCACCCCAGCCTTGTGCTTAGAGTGATTCACCCCAGCCCTGTACTTAGAGTGATTCACCCACAGCCCTGTCCTTAGAGTGATTCACCCCCAGCCCTGTCCTTAGAGTGATTCACCCCACTCCTGTCCTTAGAGTGATTCACCCCAGCCCTGTCCTTAGAGTGATTCACCCCAGCCCTGTCCTTAGAGTGATTCACCCCTAACCCTGTCCTTAGAGTGATTCCCCCAGCCCTGTCCTGAGAGTGATTCACCCCAGCCCTGTCCTTAGAGTGATTCCCCCCCAGCCCTGTCCTTAGAGTTATTCACCCCAGTCCTGTCCTTAGAGTGATTCACCCCAGCCCTGTCCTTAGAGTGATTCACCCACAGCCCTGTCCTTAGAGTGATTCACCCCCAGCCCTGTCCTTAGAGTGATTCACCCCAGTCCTGTCCTTAGAGTGATTCACCCCAGCCGTGTCCTTAGAGTGATTCACCCCAGCCCTGTCCTTAGAGTGATTCCCCCCCAGCCCTGTCCTTAGAGTGATTCACCCCCAGCCCTGTCCTTAGAGTGATTAACCACAGCCCTGTCCTTAGAGTGATTCACCCCTAGCCCTGTCCTCAGAGTGATTCACTCCCAGCCCTTTCCTTAGAGTGATTCACCCCAGCCCTGTCCTTAGAGTGATCCCCCCAGCCCTGTCCTTAGAGTGATTCACCCCAGTCGTGTCCTTAGAGTGATTCACCCCAGCGCTGTCCTTAGAGTAATTCCCCCCCAGCCCTGTCCTTAGAGTGATTCACCCCAGCCCTGTCCTTAGAGTGATTCACCCCCAGCCCTGTCCTTAGAGTGATTCACCCCCAGCCCTGTCCTTAGAGTGATTCACCCCCAGCCCTGTCGTTAGAGTGATTCACACCAGTCCTGTCCTTACAGTGATTCACCCCAGCCCTGTCCTTAGAGTGATTCACCCCAGCCCTGTCCTTAGAGTGATTCACCCCAGCCATGTCCTTAGAGTGATTCACCCCAGCCCTGTCCTTAGAGTGATTCACCCCCAGCCCTGTCCTTAGAGTGATTCACCCAAAGCCCTGTCATTAGAGTGATTCACCCCAGTCCTGTCCTTACAGTGATTCACCCCAGCCCTGTCCTTAGAGTGATTCACCCCAGCCCTGTCCTTAGAGTGATTCACCCACAGCCCTGTCCTTAGAGTGATTCACCCCCAGCCCTGTCCTTAGAGTGATTCACCCCAGCCCTGTCCTTAGAGTGATCCCCCCAGCCCTGTCCTTAGAGTGATTCACCCCAGTCGTGTCCTTAGAGTGATTCACCCCAGCGCTGTCCTTAGAGTAATTCCCCCCCAGCCCTGTCCTTAGAGTGATTCACCCCAGCCCTGTCCTTAGAGTGATTCACCCCCAGCCCTGTCCTTAGAGTGATTCACCCCCAGCCCTGTCCTTAGAGTGATTCACCCCCAGCCCTGTCGTTAGAGTGATTCACACCAGTCCTGTCCTTACAGTGATTCACCCCAGCCCTGTCCTTAGAGTGATTCACCCCAGCCCTGTCCTTAGAGTGATTCACCCCAGCCCTGTCCTTAGAGTGATTCACCCCAGCCCTGTCCTTAGAGTGATTCACCCCCAGCCCTGTCCTTAGAGTGATTCACCCAAAGCCCTGTCGTTAGAGTGATTCACCCCAGTCCTGTCCTTACAGTGATTCACCCCAGCCCTGTCCTTAGAGTGATTCACCCCAGCCCTGTCCTTAGAGTGATTCACCCACAGCCCTGTCCTTAGAGTGATTCACCCCCAGCCCTGTCCTTAGAGTGATTCACCCCAGTCCTGTCCTTAGAGTGATTCACCCCAGCCCTGTCCTTAGAGTGATTCACCCCCAGCCCTGTCCTTAGAGTGATTCACCCCAGTCCTGTCCTTATAGTGATTCACCCCAGCCGTGTCCTTAGAGTGATTCACCCCAGCCCTGTCCTTAGAGTGATTCCCCCCAGCCCTGTCCTTAGAGTGATTCACCCCCAGCCCTGTCCTTAGAGTGATTAACCACAGCCCTGTCCTTAGAGTGATTCACCCCTAGCCCTGTCCTCAGAGTGATTCACTCCCAGCCCTTTCCTTAGAGTGATTCACCCCAGCCCTGTCCTTAGAGTGATCCCCCCAGCCCTGTCCTTAGAGTGATTCACCCCAGTCGTGTCCTTAGAGTGATTCACCCCAGCGCTGTCCTTAGAGTAATTCCCCCCCAGCCCTGTCCTTAGAGTGATTCACCCCAGCCCTGTCCTTAGAGTGATTCACCCCCAGCCCTGTCCTTAGAGTGATTCACCCCCAGCCCTGTCCTTAGAGTGATTCACCCCCAGCCGTGTCGTTAGAGTGATTCACACCAGTCCTGTCCTTACAGTGATTCACCCCAGCCCTGTCCTTAGAGTGATTCACCCCAGCCCTGTCCTTAGAGTGATTCACCCCAGCCCTGTCCTTAGAGTGATTCACCCCAGCCCTGTCCTTAGAGTGATTCACCCCCAGCCCTGTCCTTAGAGTGATTCACCCAAAGCCCTGTCGTTAGAGTGATTCACCCCAGTCCTGTCCTTACAGTGATTCACCCCAGCCCTGTCCTTAGAGTGATTCACCCCAGCCCTGTCCTTAGAGTGATTCACCCCAGCCCTGTCCTTAGAGTGATTCCCCCCAGCCCTGTCCTTAGAGTGATTCACCCCAGCCCTGTCCTTAGAGTGATTCACCCCAGCCCTGTCCTTAGAGTGATTCCCCCCAGCCCTGTCCTTAGAGTGATTCCCCCCCAGCCCTGTCCTTAGAGTGATTCACCCCAGCCCTGTCCTTAGAGTGATTCACCCCAGCCCTGTCCATAGAGTGATTCACCCCCAGCCCTGTCCTTAGAGTGATTCACCCCCAGCCCTGTCATTAGAGTGATTCACCCCAGCCCTGTCCTTAGAGTGATCCCCCCAGCCCTGTCCTTAGAGTGATTCACCCCAGTCGTGTCCTTAGAGTGATTCACCCCAGCGCTGTCCTTAGAGTAATTCCCCCCCAGCCCTGTCCTTAGAGTGATTCACCCCAGCCCTGTCCTTAGAGTGATTCACCCCCAGCCCTGTCCTTAGAGTGATTCACCCCCAGCCCTGTCCTTAGAGTGATTCACCCCCAGCCCTGTCGTTAGAGTGATTCACACCAGTCCTGTCCTTACAGTGATTCACCCCAGCCCTGTCCTTAGAGTGATTCACCCCAGCCCTGTCCTTAGAGTGATTCACCCCAGCCCTGTCCTTAGAGTGATTCACCCCAGCCCTGTCCTTAGAGTGATTCACCCCCAGCCCTGTCCTTAGAGTGATTCACCCAAAGCCCTGTCGTTAGAGTGATTCACCCCAGTCCTGTCCTTACAGTGATTCACCCCAGCCCTGTCCTTAGAGTGATTCCCCCCAGCCCTGTCCTTAGAGTGATTCACTCCCAGCCCTGTCCTTAGAGTGATTCACCCCAGCCCTGTCCTTAGAGTGATTCACCCCAGTCCTGTCCTTAGAGTGATTCACCCCATCCCTGTCCTTACAGTGATTCCCCCCCAGCCCTGTCCTTAGAGTGATTCACCCAGTCCTGTCCTTAGAGTGATTCACCCCAGCCCTGTCCTTAGAGTGATTCACCCCAGCCCTGTCCTTAGAGTGATTCACCCCAGCCCTGTCCTTAGAGTGATTCACTCCTAGCCCTGTCCTTAGTGATTCACCCCCAGCCCTGTCCTCAGAGTGATTCACTCCCAGCCCTGTCCTTAGAGTGATTCCCCCCAGCCCTGTCCTTAGAGTGATTCCCCCCAGCCCTGTCCTTAGAGTGATTCACCCCCAGCCCTGCCCTTAGAGTGATTCACCCCCAGCCCTGTCCTTAGAGTGATTCCCCCCAGCCCTGTCCTTTTAGTGATTCCCCCCAGCCCTGTCCTTAGAGTGATTCACCCCAGTCCTGTCCTTAGAGTTATTCAACCCAGCCCTGTCCTTAGAGTGATTCACCCCTAACCCTGTCCTTAGAGTGATTCCCCCCAGCCCTGTCCTTAGAGTGATTCACCCCAGCCCTGTCCTTAGAGTGATTCCCCCCCAGCCCTGTCCTTAGAGTGATTCACTCCCAGCCCTGTCCTTAGAGTGATTCACCCCAGCCCTGTCCTTAGAGTGATTCACTCCAGTCCTGTCCTTAGAGTGATTCACCCCATCCCTGTCCTTACAGTGATTCCCCCCCAGCCCTGTCCTTAGAGTGATTCACCCCAGTCCTGTCCTTAGAGTGATTCACCCCAGCCCTGTCCTTAGAGTGATTCACCCCAGCCCTGTCCTTAGAGTGATTCACCCCAGCCCTGTCCTTAGAGTGATTCACTCCCAGCCCTGTCCTTAGTGATTCACCCCCAGCCCTGTCGTTAGAGTGATTCACCCCAGTCCTGTCCTTACGGTGATTCACCCCAGCCCTGTCCTTAGAGTGATTCACCCCAGCCCTGTCCTTAGAGTGATTCACTCCAGCCCTGTCCTTAGAGTGATTCCCCCCAGCCCTGTCCTTATAGTGATTCCCCCCAGCCCTGTCCTTAGAGTGATTCACCCCCAGCCCTGTCCTTAGAGTGATTCCCCCCAGCCCTGTCCTTAGAGTGATTCACTCCCAGCCCTGTCCTTAGAGTGATTCACCCCAGCCCTGTCCTTAGAGTGATTCACCCCAGTCCTGTCCTTAGAGTGATTCACCCCATCCCTGTCCTTACAGTGATTCCCCCCCAGCCCTGTCCTTAGAGTGATTCACCCAGTCCTGTCCTTAGAGTGATTCACCCCAGCCCTGTCCTTAGAGTGATTCACCCCAGCCCTGTCCTTAGAGTGATTCACTCCCAGCCCTGTCCTTAGTGATTCACCCCCAGCCCTGTCCTCAGAGTGATTCACTCCCAGCCCTGTCCTTAGAGTGATTCCCCCCAGCCCTGTCCTTATAGTGATTCCCCCCAGCCCTGTCCTTAGAGTGATTCACCCCCAGCCCTGTCCTTAGAGTGATTCACCCCCAGCCCTGTCCTTAGAGTGATTCCCCCCAGCCCTGTCCTTATAGTGATTCCCCCCAGCCCTGTCCTTAGAGGGATTCACCCCAGTCCTGTCCTTAGAGTGATTCAACCCAGCCCTGTCCTTAGAGTGATTCACCCCTAACCCTGTCCTTAGAATGATTCCCCCCAGCCCTGTCCTTAGAGTGATTCACCCACAGCCCTGTCCTTAGAGTGATTCACCCCCAGCCCTGTCCTTAGAGTGATTCACCCCTAACCCTGTCCTTAGAGTGATTCCCCCCAGCCCTGTCCTTAGAGTGATTCACCCCCAGCCCTGTCCTTAGAGTGATTCCCCCCCAGCCCTGTCCTTAGAGTGATTCACCCCAGCCTTGTGCTTAGAGTGATTCACCCCAGCCCTGTACTTAGAGTGATTCACCCACAGCCCTGTCCTTAGAGTGATTCACCCCCAGCCCTGTCCTTAGAGTGATTCACCCCACTCCTGTCCTTAGAGTGATTCACCCCAGCCCTGTCCTTAGAGTGATTCACCCCAGCCCTGTCCTTAGAGTGATTCACCCCTAACCCTGTCCTTAGAGTGATTCCCCCAGCCCTGTCCTGAGAGTGATTCACCCCAGCCCTGTCCTTAGAGTGATTCCCCCCCAGCCCTGTCCTTAGAGTTATTCACCCCAGTCCTGTCCTTAGAGTGATTCACCCCAGCCCTGTCCTTAGAGTGATTCACCCACAGCCCTGTCCTTAGAGTGATTCACCCCCAGCCCTGTCCTTAGAGTGATTCACCCCAGTCCTGTCCTTAGAGTGATTCACCCCAGCCGTGTCCTTAGAGTGATTCACCCCAGCCCTGTCCTTAGAGTGATTCCCCCCCAGCCCTGTCCTTAGAGTGATTCACCCCCAGCCCTGTCCTTAGAGTGATTAACCACAGCCCTGTCCTTAGAGTGATTCACCCCTAGCCCTGTCCTCAGAGTGATTCACTCCCAGCCCTTTCCTTAGAGTGATTCACCCCAGCCCTGTCCTTAGAGTGATCCCCCCAGCCCTGTCCTTAGAGTGATTCACCCCAGTCGTGTCCTTAGAGTGATTCACCCCAGCGCTGTCCTTAGAGTAATTCCCCCCCAGCCCTGTCCTTAGAGTGATTCACCCCAGCCCTGTCCTTAGAGTGATTCACCCCCAGCCCTGTCCTTAGAGTGATTCACCCCCAGCCCTGTCCTTAGAGTGATTCACCCCCAGCCCTGTCGTTAGAGTGATTCACACCAGTCCTGTCCTTACAGTGATTCACCCCAGCCCTGTCCTTAGAGTGATTCACCCCAGCCCTGTCCTTAGAGTGATTCACCCCAGCCATGTCCTTAGAGTGATTCACCCCAGCCCTGTCCTTAGAGTGATTCACCCCCAGCCCTGTCCTTAGAGTGATTCACCCAAAGCCCTGTCATTAGAGTGATTCACCCCAGTCCTGTCCTTACAGTGATTCACCCCAGCCCTGTCCTTAGAGTGATTCACCCCAGCCCTGTCCTTAGAGTGATTCACCCACAGCCCTGTCCTTAGAGTGATTCACCCCCAGCCCTGTCCTTAGAGTGATTCACCCCAGCCCTGTCCTTAGAGTGATCCCCCCAGCCCTGTCCTTAGAGTGATTCACCCCAGTCGTGTCCTTAGAGTGATTCACCCCAGCGCTGTCCTTAGAGTAATTCCCCCCCAGCCCTGTCCTTAGAGTGATTCACCCCAGCCCTGTCCTTAGAGTGATTCACCCCCAGCCCTGTCCTTAGAGTGATTCACCCCCAGCCCTGTCCTTAGAGTGATTCACCCCCAGCCCTGTCGTTAGAGTGATTCACACCAGTCCTGTCCTTACAGTGATTCACCCCAGCCCTGTCCTTAGAGTGATTCACCCCAGCCCTGTCCTTAGAGTGATTCACCCCAGCCCTGTCCTTAGAGTGATTCACCCCAGCCCTGTCCTTAGAGTGATTCACCCCCAGCCCTGTCCTTAGAGTGATTCACCCAAAGCCCTGTCGTTAGAGTGATTCACCCCAGTCCTGTCCTTACAGTGATTCACCCCAGCCCTGTCCTTAGAGTGATTCACCCCAGCCCTGTCCTTAGAGTGATTCACCCACAGCCCTGTCCTTAGAGTGATTCACCCCCAGCCCTGTCCTTAGAGTGATTCACCCCAGTCCTGTCCTTAGAGTGATTCACCCCAGCCCTGTCCTTAGAGTGATTCACCCCCAGCCCTGTCCTTAGAGTGATTCACCCCAGTCCTGTCCTTATAGTGATTCACCCCAGCCGTGTCCTTAGAGTGATTCACCCCAGCCCTGTCCTTAGAGTGATTCCCCCCAGCCCTGTCCTTAGAGTGATTCACCCCCAGCCCTGTCCTTAGAGTGATTAACCACAGCCCTGTCCTTAGAGTGATTCACCCCTAGCCCTGTCCTCAGAGTGATTCACTCCCAGCCCTTTCCTTAGAGTGATTCACCCCAGCCCTGTCCTTAGAGTGATCCCCCCAGCCCTGTCCTTAGAGTGATTCACCCCAGTCGTGTCCTTAGAGTGATTCACCCCAGCGCTGTCCTTAGAGTAATTCCCCCCCAGCCCTGTCCTTAGAGTGATTCACCCCAGCCCTGTCCTTAGAGTGATTCACCCCCAGCCCTGTCCTTAGAGTGATTCACCCCCAGCCCTGTCCTTAGAGTGATTCACCCCCAGCCGTGTCGTTAGAGTGATTCACACCAGTCCTGTCCTTACAGTGATTCACCCCAGCCCTGTCCTTAGAGTGATTCACCCCAGCCCTGTCCTTAGAGTGATTCACCCCAGCCCTGTCCTTAGAGTGATTCACCCCAGCCCTGTCCTTAGAGTGATTCACCCCCAGCCCTGTCCTTAGAGTGATTCACCCAAAGCCCTGTCGTTAGAGTGATTCACCCCAGTCCTGTCCTTACAGTGATTCACCCCAGCCCTGTCCTTAGAGTGATTCACCCCAGCCCTGTCCTTAGAGTGATTCACCCCAGCCCTGTCCTTAGAGTGATTCCCCCCAGCCCTGTCCTTAGAGTGATTCACCCCAGCCCTGTCCTTAGAGTGATTCACCCCAGCCCTGTCCTTAGAGTGATTCCCCCCAGCCCTGTCCTTAGAGTGATTCCCCCCCAGCCCTGTCCTTAGAGTGATTCACCCCAGCCCTGTCCTTAGAGTGATTCACCCCAGCCCTGTCCATAGAGTGATTCACCCCCAGCCCTGTCCTTAGAGTGATTCACCCCCAGCCCTGTCATTAGAGTGATTCACCCCAGCCCTGTCCTTAGAGTGATCCCCCCAGCCCTGTCCTTAGAGTGATTCACCCCAGTCGTGTCCTTAGAGTGATTCACCCCAGCGCTGTCCTTAGAGTAATTCCCCCCCAGCCCTGTCCTTAGAGTGATTCACCCCAGCCCTGTCCTTAGAGTGATTCACCCCCAGCCCTGTCCTTAGAGTGATTCACCCCCAGCCCTGTCCTTAGAGTGATTCACCCCCAGCCCTGTCGTTAGAGTGATTCACACCAGTCCTGTCCTTACAGTGATTCACCCCAGCCCTGTCCTTAGAGTGATTCACCCCAGCCCTGTCCTTAGAGTGATTCACCCCAGCCCTGTCCTTAGAGTGATTCACCCCAGCCCTGTCCTTAGAGTGATTCACCCCCAGCCCTGTCCTTAGAGTGATTCACCCAAAGCCCTGTCGTTAGAGTGATTCACCCCAGTCCTGTCCTTACAGTGATTCACCCCAGCCCTGTCCTTAGAGTGATTCACCCCAGCCCTGTCCTTAGAGTGATTCACCCCAGCCCTGTCCTTAGAGTGATTCCCCCCAGCCCTGTCCTTAGAGTGATTCCCCCCCAGCCCTGTCCTTAGAGTGATTCACCCCAGCCCTGTCCTTAGAGTGATTCACCCCAGCCCTGTCCATAGAGTGATTCACCCCCAGCCCTGTCCTTAGAGTGATTCACCCCCAAACCCTGTCGTTAGAGTGATTCACCCCAGTCCTGTCCTTACAGTGATTCACCCCAGCCCTGTCCTTAGAGTGATTCACCCCAGCCCTGTCCTTAGAGTGATTCACCCCAGCCCTGTACTTAGAGTGATTCACCCACAGCCCTGTCCTTAGAGTGATTCACCCCCAGCCCTGTCTTTAGAGTGATTCACCCCAGCCCTGTCCTTAGAGTGATTCACCCCAGCCCTGTCCTTAGAGTGATTCACCCCAGCCCTGTCCTTAGAGTGATTCACCCCCAGCCCTGTCCTTAGAGTGATTCACCCAAAGCCCTGTCGTTAGAGTGATTCACCCCAGTCCTGTCCTTACAGTGATTCACCCCAGCCCTGTCCTTAGAGTGATTCACCCCAGCCCTGTCCTTAGAGTGATTCACCCACAGCCCTGTCCTTAGAGTGATTCACCCCCAGCCCTGTCCTTAGAGTGATTCACCCCAGTCCTGTCCTTAGAGTGATTCACCCCAGCCCTGTCCTTAGAGTGATTCACCCCCAGCCCTGTCCTTAGAGTGATTCACCCCAGTCCTGTCCTTAGAGTGATTCACCCCAGCCGTGTCCTTAGAGTGATTCACCCCAGCCCTGTCCTTAGAGTGATTCCCCCCAGCCCTGTCCTTAGAGTGATTCACCCCCAGCCCTGTCCTTAGAGTGATTAACCACAGCCCTGTCCTTAGAGTGATTCACCCCTAGCCCTGTCCTCAGAGTGATTCACTCCCAGCCCTTTCCTTAGAGTGATTCACCCCAGCCCTGTCCTTAGAGTGATCCCCCCAGCCCTGTCCTTAGAGTGATTCACCCCAGTCGTGTCCTTAGAGTAATTCACCCCAGCGCTGTCCTTAGAGTAATTCCCCCCCAGCCCTGTCCTTAGAGTGATTCACCCCAGCCCTGTCCTTAGAGTGATTCACCCCCAGCCCTGTCCTTAGAGTGATTCACCCCCAGCCCTGTCCTTAGAGTGCTTCACCCCCAGCCGTGTCGTTAGAGTGATTCACACCAGTCCTGTCCTTACAGTGATTCACCCCAGCCCTGTCCTTAGAGTGATTCACCCCAGCCCTGTCCTTAGAGTGATTCACCCCAGCCCTGTCCTTAGAGTGATTCACCCCAGCCCTGTCCTTAGAGTGATTCACCCCCAGCCCTGTCCTTAGAGTGATTCACCCAAAGCCCTGTCGTTAGAGTGATTCACCCCAGTCCTGTCCTTACAGTGATTCACCCCAGCCCTGTCCTTAGAGTGATTCACCCCAGCCCTGTCCTTAGAGTGATTCACCCCAGCCCTGTCCTTAGAGTGATTCCCCCCAGCCCTGTCCTTAGAGTGATTCACCCCAGCCCTGTCCTTAGAGTGATTCACCCCAGCCCTGTCCTTAGAGTGATTCCCCCCAGCCCTGTCCTTAGAGTGATTCCCCCCCAGCCCTGTCCTTAGAGTGATTCACCCCAGCCCTGTCCTTAGAGTGATTCACCCCAGCCCTGTCCATAGAGTGATTCACCCCCAGCCCTGTCCTTAGAGTGATTCACCCCCAGCCCTGTCATTAGAGTGATTCACCCCAGCCCTGTCCTTAGAGTGATCCCCCCAGCCCTGTCCTTAGAGTGATTCACCCCAGTCGTGTCCTTAGAGTGATTCACCCCAGCGCTGTCCTTAGAGTAATTCCCCCCCAGCCCTGTCCTTAGAGTGATTCACCCCAGCCCTGTCCTTAGAGTGATTCACCCCCAGCCCTGTCCTTAGAGTGATTCACCCCCAGCCCTGTCCTTAGAGTGATTCACCCCCAGCCCTGTCGTTAGAGTGATTCACACCAGTCCTGTCCTTACAGTGATTCACCCCAGCCCTGTCCTTAGAGTGATTCACCCCAGCCCTGTCCTTAGAGTGATTCACCCCAGCCCTGTCCTTAGAGTGATTCACCCCAGCCCTGTCCTTAG
Organism: Salmo salar; assembly: GCF_965601325.2. Taxonomy (NCBI): domain Eukaryota; kingdom Metazoa; phylum Chordata; class Actinopteri; order Salmoniformes; family Salmonidae; genus Salmo; species Salmo salar. Next base: position 60,730,649 of record NC_138301.1, read on the forward strand.
AGTGATTCACCCCCAGCCCTGTCCTTAGAGTGATTCACCCAAAGCCCTGTCGTTAGAGTGATTCACCCCAGTCCTGTCCTTACAGTGATTCACCCCAGCCCTGTCCTTAGAGTGATTCACCCCAGCCCTGTCCTTAGAGTGATTCACCCCAGCCCTGTCCTTAGAGTGATTCCCCCCCAGCCCTGTCCTTAGAGTGATTCACCCCAGCCCTGTCCTTAGAGTGATTCACCCCAGCCCTGTCCATAGAGTGATTCACCCCCAGCCCTGTCCTTAGAGTGATTCACCCCCAAACCCTGTCGTTAGAGTGATTCACCCCAGTCCTGTCCTTACAGTGATTCACCCCAGCCCTGTCCTTAGAGTGATTCACCCCAGCCCTGTCCTTAGAGTGATTCACCCCAGCCCTGTACTTAGAGTGATTCACCCACAGCCCTGTCCTTAGAGTGATTCACCCCCAGCCCTGTCATTAGAGTGATTCACCCCAGCCCTGTCCTTAGAGTGATCCCCCCAGCCCTGTCCTTAGAGTGATTCACCCCAGTCGTGTCCTTAGAGTGATTCACCCCAGCGCTGTCCTTAGAGTAATTCCCCCCCAGCCCTGTCCTTAGAGTGATTCACCCCAGCCCTGTCCTTAGAGTGATTCACCCCCAGCCCTGTCCTTAGAGTGATTCACCCCCAGCCCTGTCCTTAGAGTGATTCACCCCCAGCCCTGTCGTTAGAGTGATTCACACCAGTCCTGTCCTTACAGTGATTCACCCCAGCCCTGTCCTTAGAGTGATTCACCCCAGCCCTGTCCTTAGAGTGATTCACCCCAGCCCTGTCCTTAGAGTGATTCACCCCAGCCCTGTCCTTAGAGTGATTCACCCCCAGCCCTGTCCTTAGAGTGATTCACCCAAAGCCCTGTCGTTAGAGTGATTCACCCCAGTCCTGTCCTTACAGTGATTCACCCCAGCCCTGTCCTTAGAGTGATTCACCCCAGCCCTGTCCTTAGAGTGATTCACCCCAGCCCTGTCCTTAGAGTGATTCCCCCCAGCCCTGTCCTTAGAGTGATTCCCCCCCAGCCCTGTCCTTAGAGTGATTCACCCCAGCCCTGTCCTTAGAGTGATTCACCCCAGCCCTGTCCATAGAGTGATTCACCCCCAGCCCTGTCCTTAGAGTGATTCACCCCCAAACCCTGTCGTTAGAGTGATTCACCCCAGTCCTGTCCTTACAGTGATTCACCCCAGCCCTGTCCTTAGAGTGATTCACCCCAGCCCTGTCCTTAGAGTGATTCACCCCAGCCCTGTACTTAGAGTGATTCACCCACAGCCCTGTCCTTAGAGTGATTCACCCCAGCCCTCTCCTTAGAGTGATTCACCCCACTCCTGTCCTTAGAGTGATTCACCCCAGCCCTGTCCTTAGAGTGATTCACCCCAGCCCTGTCCTTAGAGTGATTCCCCCCCAGCCCTGTCCTTAGAGTGATTCACCCCCAGCCCTGTCCTTAGAGTGATTCACCACAGCCCTGTCCTTAGAGTGATTCACCCCTAGCCCTGTCCTTAGAGTGATTCACTCCCAGCCATTTCCTTAGAGTGATTCACCCCAGCCCTGTCCTTAGAGTGATCCCCCCAGCCCTGTCCTTATAGTGATTCCCCCCCAGCACTGTCCTTAGAGTGATTCACCCCAGTCCTGTCCTTAGAGTGATTCACCCCAGCCCTGTCCTTAGAGTGATTCCCCCCCAGCCCTGTCCTTAGAGTGATTCACCCCAGCCCTGTCCTTAGAGTGATTCACCCCCAGCCCTGTCCTTAGAGTGATTCACCCCCAGCCCTGTCCTTAGAGTGATTCACCCCCAGCCCTGTCGTTAGAGTGATTCACCCCAGTCCTGTCCTTACAGTGATTCACCCCTGCCCTGTCCTTAGAGTGATTCACCCCTGCCCTGTCCTTAGGGTGATTCACCCCAGCCCTGCCCTTAGAGTGATTCCCCCCAGCCCTGTCCTTATAGTGATTCCCCCCAGCCCTGTCCTTAGAGTGATTCACCCCCAGCCTTGTCCTTAGAGTGATTCCCCCCCCAGTCCTGTCCTTAGAGTGATTCACCCCAGCCCTGTCCTTACAGTGATTCCCCCCAGCCCTGTCCTTAGAGTGATTCACCCCAGTCCTGTCCTTAGAGTGATTCACCCCAGCCCTGTCCTTAGAGTGATTCCCCCCAGCCCTGTCCTTAGAGTGATTCACCCCAGTCCTGTCCTTACAGTGATTCACCCCAGCCCTGTCCTTAGAGTGATTCACCCCAGCCCTGTCCTTAGAGTGATTCACCCACAGCCCTGTCCTTAGAGTGATTCACCCCCAGCCCTGTCCTTAGAGTGATTCACCCCAGTCCTGTCCTTAGAGTGATTCACCCCAGCCCTGTCCTTAGAGTGATTCACCCCCAGCCCTGTCCTTAGAGTGATTCACCCCAGTCCTGTCCTTAGAGTGATTCACCCCAGCCGTGTCCTTAGAGTGATTCACCCCAGCCCTGTCCTTAGAGTGATTCCCCCCAGCCCTGTCCTTAGAGTGATTCACCCCCAGCCCTGTCCTTAGAGTGATTAACCACAGCCCTGTCCTTAGAGTGATTCACCCCTAGCCCTGTCCTCAGAGTGATTCACTCCCAGCCCTTTCCTTAGAGTGATTCACCCCAGCCCTGTCCTTAGAGTGATCCCCCCAGCCCTGTCCTTAGAGTGATTCACCCCAGTCGTGTCCTTAGAGTGATTCACCCCAGCGCTGTCCTTAGAGTAATTCCCCCCCAGCCCTGTCCTTAGAGTGATTCACCCCAGCCCTGTCCTTAGAGTGATTCACCGCCAGCCCTGTCCTTAGAGTGATTCACCCCCAGCCCTGTCCTTAGAGTGATTCACCCCCAGCCGTGTCGTTAGAGTGATTCACACCAGTCCTGTCCTTACAGTGATTCACCCCAGCCCTGTCCTTAGAGTGATTCACCCCAGCCCTGTCCTTAGAGTGATTCACCCCAGCCCTGTCCTTAGAGTGATTCACCCCAGCCCTGTCCTTAGAGTGATTCACCCCCAGCCCTGTCCTTAGAGTGATTCACCCAAAGCCCTGTCGTTAGAGTGATTCACCCCAGTCCTGTCCTTACAGTGATTCACCCCAGCCCTGTCCTTAGAGTGATTCACCCCAGCCCTGTCCTTAGAGTGATTCACCCCAGCCCTGTCCTTAGAGTGATTCCCCCCAGCCCTGTCCTTAGAGTGATTCACCCCAGCCCTGTCCTTAGAGTGATTCACCCCAGCCCTGTCCTTAGAGTGATTCCCCCCAGCCCTGTCCTTAGAGTGATTCCCCCCCAGCCCTGTCCTTAGAGTGATTCACCCCAGCCCTGTCCTTAGAGTGATTCACCCCAGCCCTGTCCATAGAGTGATTCACCCCCAGCCCTGTCCTTAGAGTGATTCACCCCCAGCCCTGTCATTAGAGTGATTCACCCCAGCCCTGTCCTTAGAGTGATCCCCCCAGCCCTGTCCTTAGAGTGATTCACCCCAGTCGTGTCCTTAGAGTGATTCACCCCAGCCCTGTCCTTACAGTGATTCCCCCCAGCCCTGTCCTTAGAGTGATTCACCCCAGTCCTGTCCTTAGAGTGATTCACCCCAGCCCTGTCCTTAGAGTGATTCCCCCCAGCCCTGTCCTTAGAGTGATTCACCCCAGCCCTGTCCTTAGAGTGATTCCCCCCAGCCCTGTCCGTAGATTGATTCACCCCAGTCCTGTCCTTAGATTGATTCCCCCCCAGCCCTGTCCTTAGAGTGATTCACCCCCAGCCCTGTCCTTAGAGTGATTCACACCCAGCCCTGTCCTTAGAGTGATTCACCACAGCCCTGTCCTTACAGTGATTCACCCCTAGCCCTGTCCTTTGAGTGATTCACTCCCAGCCCTTTCCTTAGAGTGATTCCCCCCAGCCCTGTCCTTAGAGTGATTCACCCCAGTCCTGTCCTTAGAGTGATTCACCCCAGCCCTGTCCTTAGAGTGATTCCCCCCAGCCCTGTCCTTATAGTGATTCACCCCAGCCCTGTCCTTAGAGTGATTCCCCCCAGCCCTGTCCTTAGAGTGATTCACCCCCAGCCCTGTCGTTAGAGTGATTCACCCCAGTCCTGTCCTTACAGTGATTCACCCCACAACTGTCCTTAGAGTGATTCACCCCAGCCCTGTCCTTAGAGTGATTCACCCCAGCCCTGTACTTAGAGTGATTCACCCACAGCCCTGTCCTTAGAGTGATTCACCCCCAGCCCTGTCCTTAGAGTGATTCACCACAGCCCTGTCCTTAGAGTGATTCACCCCTAGCCCTGTCCTTAGAGTGATTCACTCCCAGCCCTTTCCTTAGAGTGATTCACCCCAGCCCTGTCCTTAGAGTGATCCCCCCAGCCCTGTCCTTATAGTGATTCCCCCCAGCCCTGTCCTTAGAGTGATTCCCCCCCAGCCCTGTCCTTAGAGTGATTCACCCCAGCCCTGTCCTTAGAGTGATTCACCCCAGCCCTGTCCATAGAGTGATTCACCCCCAGCCCTGTCCTTAGAGTGATTCACCCCCAGCCCTGTCGTTAGAGTGATTCACCCCAGTCCTGTCCTTACAGTGATTCACCCCAGCCCTGTCCTTAGAGTGATTCACCCCAGCCCTGTCCTTAGAGTGATTCACCCCAGCCCTGTACTTAGAGTGATTCACCCACAGCCCTGTCCTTAGAGTGATTCACCCCAGCCCTCTCCTTAGAGTGATTCACCCCACTCCTGTCCTTAGAGTGATTCACCCCACTCCTGTCCTTAGAGTGATTCACCCCAGCCCTGTCCTTAGAGTGATTCACCCCCAGCCCTGTCCTTAGAGTGATTCACCACAGCCCTGTCCTTAGAGTGATTCACCCCTAGCCCTGTCCTTAGAGTGATTCACTCCCAGCCATTTCCTTAGAGTGATTCACCCCAGCCCTGTCCTTAGAGTGATCCCCCCAGCCCTGTCCTTATAGTGATTCCCCCCCAGCACTGTCCTTAGAGTGATTCACCCCAGTCCTGTCCTTAGAGTGATTCACCCCAACCCTGTCCTTAGAGTGATTCACCCCCAGCCCTGTCCTTAGAGTGATTCACCCCCAGCCCTGTCCTTAGAGTGATTCACCCCCAGCCCTGTCGTTAGAGTGATTCACCCCAGTCCTGTCCTTACAGTGATTCACCCCTGCCCTGTCCTTAGAGTGATTCACTCCTGCCCTGTCCTTAGGGTGATTCACCCCAGCCCTGCCCTTAGAGTGATTCCCCCCAGCCCTGTCCTTATAGTGATTCCCCCCAGCCCTGTCCTTAGAGTGATTCACCCCCAGCCTTGTCCTTAGAGTGATTCCCCCCCCAGTCCTGTCCTTAGAGTGATTCACCCCAGCCCTGTCCTTACAGTGATTCCCCCCAGCCCTGTCCTTAGAGTGATTCACCCCAGTCCTGTCCTTAGAGTGATTCACCCCAGCCCTGTCCTTAGAGTGATTCCCCCCAGCCCTGTCCTTAGAGTGATTCACCCCAGCCCTGTCCTTAGAGTGATTCCCCCCAGCCCTGTCCGTAGATTGATTCACCCCAGTCCTGTCCTTAGATTGATTCCCCCCCAGCCCTGTCCTTAGAGTGATTCACCCCCAGCCCTGTCCTTAGAGTGATTCACACCCAGCCCTGTCCTTAGAGTGATTCACCACAGCCCTGTCCTTACAGTGATTCACCCCTAGCCCTGTCCTTTGAGTGATTCACTCCCAGCCCTTTCCTTAGAGTGATTCCCCCCAGCCCTGTCCTTAGAGTGATTCACCCCAGTCCTGTCCTTAGAGTGATTCACCCCAGCCCTGTCCTTAGAGTGATTCCCCCCAGCCCTGTCCTTATAGTGATTCACCCCAGCCCTGTCCTTAGAGTGATTCCCCCCAGCCCTGTCCTTAGAGTGATTCACCCCCAGCCCTGTCGTTAGAGTGATTCACCCCAGTCCTGTCCTTACAGTGATTCACCCCAGCCCTGTCCTTAGAGTGATTCACCCCAGCCCTGTCCTTAGAGTGATTCACCCCAGCCCTGTACTTAGAGTGATTCACCCACAGCCCTGTCCTTAGAGTGATTCACCCCCAGCCCTCTCCTTAGAGTGATTCACCCCACTCCTGTCCTTAGAGTGATTCACCCCAGCCCTGTCCTTAGAGTGATTCACCCCAGCCCTGTCCTTAGAGTGATTCCCCCCCAGCCCTGTCCTTAGAGTGATTCACCCCCAGCCCTGTCCTTAGAGTGATTCACCACAGCCCTGTCCTTAGAGTGATTCACCCCTAGCCCTGTCCTTAGAGTGATTCACTCCCAGCCCTTTCCTTAGAGTGATTCACCCCAGCCCTGTCCTTAGAGTGATCCCCCCAGCCCTGTCCTTATAGTGATTCCCCCCAGCCCTGTCCTTAGAGTGATTCACCCCAGTCCTGTCCTTAGAGTGATTCACCCCAGCCCTGTCCTTAGAGTGATTCCCCCCCAGCCCTGTCCTTAGAGTGATTCACCCCAGCCCTGTCCTTAGAGTGATTCACCCCCAGCCCTGTCCTTAGAGTGATTCACCCCCAGCCCTGTCCTTAGAGTGATTCACCCCCAGCCCTGTCGTTAGAGTGATTCACCCCAGTCCTGTCCTTACAGTGATTCACCCCTGCCCTGTCCTTAGAGTGATTCACCCCTGCCCTGTCCTTAGGGTGATTCACCCCAGCCCTGCCCTTAGAGTGATTCCCCCCAGCCCTGTCCTTATAGTGATTCCCCCCAGCCCTGTCCTTAGAGTGATTCACCCCCAGCCTTGTCCTTAGAGTGATTCCCCCCCCAGTCCTGTCCTTAGAGTGATTCACCCCAGCCCTGTCCTTACAGTGATTCCCCCCAGCCCTGTCCTTAGAGTGATTCACCCCAGTCCTGTCCTTAGAGTGATTCACCCCAGCACTGTCCTTAGAGTGATTCCCCCCAGCCCTGTCCTTAGAGTGATTCACCCCAGCCCTGTCCTTAGAGTGATTCCCCCCAGCCCTGTCCGTAGATTGATTCACCCCAGTCCTGTCCTTAGATTGATTCCCCCCCAGCCCTGTCCTTAGAGTGATTCACCCCCAGCCCTGTCCTTAGAGTGATTCACACCCAGCCCTGTCCTTAGAGTGATTCACCACAGCCCTGTCCTTAGAGTGATTCACCCCTAGCCCTGTCCTTTGAGTGATTCACTCCCAGCCCTTTCCTTAGAGTGATTCCCCCCAGCCCTGTCCTTAGAGTGATTCACCCCAGTCCTGTCCTTAGAGTGATTCACCCCAGCCCTGTCCTTAGAGTGATTCCCCCCAGCCCTGTCCTTAGAGTGATTCACCCCAGCCCTGTCCTTAGAGTGATTCCCCCCAGCCCTGTCCGTAGATTGATTCACCCCAGTCCTGTCCTTAGATTGATTCCCCCCCAGCCCTGTCCTTAGAGTGATTCACCCCCAGCCCTGTCCTTAGAGTGATTCACACCCAGCCCTGTCCTTAGAGTGATTCACCACAGCCCTGTCCTTAGAGTGATTCACCCCTAGCCCTGTCCTTTGAGTGATTCACTCCCAGCCCTTTCCTTAGAGTGATTCACCCCAGCCCTGTCCTTAGAGTGATTCACCCCTAGCCCTGTCCTTAGAGTGATTCACCCCTAACCCTGTCCTTAGAGTGATTCCCCCCAGCCCTGTCCTTAGAGTGATTCACCCCAGCCCTGTCCTTAGAGTGATTCCCCCCCAGCCCTGTCCTTAGAGTGATTCACCCCAGCCCTGTCCTTAGAGTGATTCACCCCAGACCTGTACTTAGAGTGATTCACCCACAGCCCTGTCCTTAGAGTGATTCACCCCCAGCCCTGTCCTTAGAGTGATTCACCCCACTCCTGTCCTTAGAGTGATTCACCCCAGCCCTGTCCTTAGAGTGATTCACCCCAGCCCTGTCCTTAGATTGATTCCCCCCAGCCCTGTCCTTAGATTGATTCCCCCCAGCCCTGTCCTTAGAGTGATTCACCCCCAGCCCTGTCCTTAGAGTGATTCACACCCAGCCCTGTCCTTAGAGTGATTCACCCCAGTCCTGTCCTTACAGTGATTCACCCCCAGCCCTGTCCCTAGAGTGATTCACCACAGCCCTGTCCTTAGAGTGATTCACCCCTAGCCCTGTCCTTTGAGTGATTCACTCCCAGCCCTTTCCTTAGAGTGATTCACCCCAGTCCTGTCCTTAGAGTGATTCACCCCCAGCCCTGTCCTTAGAGTGATTCACCCCCAGCCCTGTCGTTAGAATGATTCACCCCAGTCCTGTCCTTACGGTGATTCACCCCAGCCCTGTCCTTAGAGTGATTCACCCCAGCCCTGTCCTTAGAGTGATTCACTCCAGCCCTGTCCTTAGAGTGATTCCCCCCAGCCCTGTCCTTATAGTGATTCCCCCCAGCCCTGTCCTTAGAGTGATTCACCCCCAGCCCTGTCCTTAGGGTGATTCCCCCCAGCCCTGTCCTTAGAGTGATTCACTCCCAGCCCTGTCCTTAGAGTGATTCACCCCAGTCCTGTCCTTAGAGTGATTCACCCCATCCCTGTCCTTACAGTGATTCCCCCCCAGCCCTGTCCTTAGAGTGATTCAACCCAGTCCTGTCCTTAGAGTGATTCACCCCAGCCCTGTCCTTAGAGTGATTCACCCCAGCCCTGTCCTTAGAGTGATTCACCCCAGCCCTGTCCTTAGAGTGATTCCCCCCCAGCCCTGTCCTTAGTGATTCACCCCCAGCCCTGTCCTTACGGTGATTCACCCCAGCCCTGTCCTTAGAGTGATTCACCCCAGCTCTGTCCTTAGAGTGATTCACCCCAGTCCTGTCCTTAGAGTGATTCACCCCATCCCTGTCCTTACAGTGATTCCCCCCCAGCCCTGTCCTTAGAGTGATTCACCCCAGTCCTGTCCTTAGAGTGATTCACCCCAGCCCTGTCCTTAGAGTGATTCGCCCCAGCCCTGTCCTTAGAGTGATTCACCCCAGCCCTGTCCTTAGAGTGATTCACTCCAGCCCTGTCCTTAGAGTGATTCCCCCCAGCCCTGTCCTTATAGTGATTCCCCCCAGCCCTGTCCTTAGAGTGATTCACCCCCAGCCCTGTCCTTAGAGTGATTCCCCCCAGCCCTGTCCTTAGAGTGATTCACTCCCAGCCCTGTCCTTAGAGTGATTCACCCCAGCCCTGTCCTTAGAGTGATTCACCCCAGTCCTGTCCTTAGAGTGATTCACCCCATCCCTGTCCTTACAGTGATTCCCCCCCAGCCCTGTCCTTAGAGTGATTCACCCAGTCCTGTCCTTAGAGTGATTCACCCCAGCCCTGTCCTTAGAGTGATTCACCCCAGCCCTGTCCATAGAGTGATTCACCCCAGCCCTGTCCTTAGAGTGATTCACTCCCAGCCCTGTCCTTAGTGATTCACCCCCAGCCCTGTCCTCAGAGTGATTCACTCCCAGCCCTGTCCTTAGAGTGATTCCCCCCAGCCCTGTCCTTATAGTGATTCCCCCCAGCCCTGTCCTTAGAGTGATTCACCCCCAGCCCTGTCCTTAGAGTGATTCACCCCCAGCCCTGTCCTTAGAGTGATTCCCCCCAGCCCTGTCCTTATAGTGATTCCCCCCAGCCCTGTCCTTAGAGTGATTCACCCCAGTCCTGTCCTTAGAGTGATTCAACCCAGCCCTGTCCTTAGAGTGATTCACCCCTAACCCTGTCCTTAGAATGATTCCCCCCAGCCCTGTCCTTAGAGTGATTCCCCCCAGCCTTGTCCTTAGAGTGATTCACTCCCAGCCCTGTCCTTAGAGTGATTCACCCCAGCCCTGTCCTTAGAGTGATTCACCCCAGTCCTGTCCTTAGAGTGATTCACCCCATCCCTGTCCTTACAGTGATTCCCCCCCAGCCCTGTCCTTAGAGTGATTCACCCAGTCCTGTCCTTAGAGTGATTCACCCCCAGCCCTGTCCTTAGAGTGATTCACACCCAGCCCTGTCCTTAGAGTGATTCACCCCAGCCCTGTCCTTAGAGTGATTCACCCCAGCCCTGTACTTAGAGTGATTCACCCACAGCCCTGTCCTTAGAGTGATTCACCCCCAGCCCTGTCCTTAGAGTGTTTCACCCCACTCCTGTCCTTAGAGTGATTCACCCCAGCCCTGTCCTTAGAGTGATTCACCCCAGCCCTGTCCTTAGAGTGATTCCCCCCCAGCCCTGTCCTTAGAGTGATTCAGCCCCAGCCCTGTCCTTAGAGTGATTCACCACAGCCCTGTCCTTAGAGTGATTCACCCCTAGCCCTGTCCTTAGAGTGATTCACTCCCAGCCCTTTCCTTAGAGTGATTCACCCCAGCCCTGTCCTTAGAGTGATCCCCCCAGCCCTGTCCTTATAGTGATTCCCCCCAGCACTGTCCTTAGAGTGATTCACCCCAGTCCTGTCCTTAGAGTGATTCACCGCAGCCCTGTCCTTAGAGTGATTCCCCCCCAGCCCTGTCCTTAGAGTGATTCACCCCAGCCCTGTCCTTAGAGTGATTCACCCCCAGCCCTGTCCTTAGAGTGATTCACCCCCAGCCCTGTCCTTAGAGTGATTCACCCCCAGCCCTGTCGTTAGAGTGATTCACCCCAGTCCTGTCCTTACAGTGATTCACCCCTGCCCTGTCCTTAGAGTGATTCACCCCTGCCCTGTCCTTAGGGTGATTCACCCCAGCCCTGCCCTTAGAGTGATTCCCCCCAGCCCTGTCCTTATAGTGATTCCCCCCAGCCCTGTCCTTAGAGTGATTCACCCTCAGCCTTGTCCTTAGAGTGATTCCCCCCCAGTCCTGTCCTTAGAGTGATTCACCCCAGCCCTGTCCTTACAGTGATTCCCCCCAGCCCTGTCCTTAGAGTGATTCACCCCAGTCCTGTCCTTAGAGTGATTCACCCCAGCCCTGTCCTTAGAGTGATTCCCCCCAGCCCTGTCCTTAGAGTGATTCACCCCAGCCCTGTCCTTAGAGTGATTCCCCCCAGCCCTGTCCGTAGATTGATTCACCCCAGTCCTGTCCTTAGATTGATTCCCCCCCAGCCCTGTCCTTAGAGTGATTCACCCCCAGCCCTGTCCTTAGAGTGATTCACACCCAGCCCTGTCCTTACAGTGATTCACCACAGCCCTGTCCTTAGAGTGATTCACCCCTAGCCCTGTCCTTTGAGTGATTCACTCCCAGCCCTTTCCTTAGAGTGATTCACCCCAGCCCTGTCCTTAGAGTGATTCACCCCTAGCCCTGTCCTTAGAGTGATTCACCCCTAACCCTGTCCTTAGAGTGATTCCCCCCAGCCCTGTCCTTAGAGTGATTCACCCCAGCCCTGTCCTTAGAGTGATTCCCCCCCAGCCCTGTCCTTAGAGTGATTCACCCCAGCCCTGTCCTTAGAGTGATTCACCCCAGCCCTGTACTTAGAGTGATTCACCCCCAGCCCTGTCCTTAGAGTGATTCACCCCTCTCCTGTCCTTAGAGTGATTCACCCCAGCCCTGTCCTTAGAGTGATTCACCCCAGCCCTGTCCTTAGAGTGATTCACCCCAGCCCTGTCCTTAGAGTGATTCACCCCAGCCCTGTCCTTAGAGTGATTCCCCCCCAGCCCTGTCCTTAGAGTGATTCACCCCCAGCCTTGTCCTTAGAGTGATTCCCCCCAGCCCTGTCCTTATAGTGATTCCCCCCAGCCCTGTCCTTAGAGTGATTCACCCCCAGCCTTGTCCTTAGAGTGATTCCCCCCCAGTCCTGTCCTTAGAGTGATTCACCCCAGCCCTGTCCATACAGTGATTCCCCCCAGTCCTGTCCTTAGAGTGATTCACCCCAGCCCTGTCCTTAGAGTGATTCCCCCCAGCCCTGTCCTTAGAGTGATTCACCCCAGCCCTGTCCTTAGAGTGATTCCCCCCCAGCCCTGTCCGTAGATTGATTCACCCCAGTCCTGTCCTTAGATTGATTCCCCCCCAGCCCTGTCCTTAGAGTGATTCACCCCCAGCCCTGTCCTTAGAGTGATTCACACCCAGCCCTGTCCTTAGAGTGATTCACCCCAGTCCTGTCCTTACAGTGATTCACCCCCAGCCCTGTCCTTAGAGTGATTCACCACAGCCCTGTCCTTAGAGTGATTCACCCCCAGCCCTGTCCTTAGAGTGATTCACCCCCAGCCCTGTCCTTAGAGTGATTAACCACAGTCCTGTCCTTAGAGTGATTCACCCCAGCCCTGTCCTTAGAGTGATCCCCCGAGCCCTGTCCTTATAGTGATTCCCCCCAGCCCTGTCCTTAGAGTGATTCACCCCAGTCGTGTCCTTAGAGTGATTCACCCCAGCGCTGTCCTTAGAGTAATTCCCCCCCAGCCCTGTCCTTAGAGTGATTCACCCCAGCCCTGTCCTTAGAGTGATTCACCCCCAGCCCTGTCCTTAGAGTGATTCACCCCCAGCCCTGTCGTTAGAGTGATTCACACCAGTCCTGTCCTTACAGTGATTCACCCCAGCCCTGTCCTTAGAGTGATTCACCCCAGCCCTGTCCTTAGAGTGAATCCCCCCAGCCCTGTCCTTATAGTGATTCCCCCCAGCCGTGTCCTTAGAGTGATTCACCCCCAGCCCTGTCCTTAGAGTGATTGACTCCCAGCCCTGTCCTTAGAGTGATTCCCCCCAGCCCTGTCCTTATAGTGATTCCCCCCAGCCCTGTCCTTAGAGTGATTCACCCCCAGCCCTGTCCTTAGAGTGATTCACCCCAGCCAAGTACTTAGAGTGATTCACCCCAGCCCTGTACTTAGAGTGATTCACCCACAGCCCTGTCCTTAGAGTGATTCACACCCAGCCCTGTCGTTAGAGTGATTCACCCCACTCTTGTCCTTAGAGATATTCACCCCAGCCCTGTCCTTAGAGTGATTCAACCCAACCCTGTCCTTAGAGTTATTCCCCCCAGCCCTGTCCTTAGAGTGATTCACCCCCAGCCCTGTCCTTAGAGTGATTCACCACAGCCCTGTCCTTAGAGTGATTCACCCCTAGCCCTGTCCTTAGAGTGATTCACTCCCAGCCCTTTCCTTAGAGTGATTCACCCCAGCCCTGTCCTTAGAGTGATCCCCCCAGCCCTGTCCTTATAGTGATTCCCCCCAGCCCTGTCCTTAGAGTGATTTACCCCAGTCCTGTCCTTAGAGTGATTAACCCCAGCCCTGTCCTTAGAGTGATTCCCCCCCAGCCCTGTCCTCAGAGTGATTCACCCCAGCCCTGTCCTTAGAGTGATTCACCCCCAGCCCTGTCCTTAGAGTGATTCACCCCCAGCCCTGTCCTTAGAGTGATTCACCCCCAGCCCTGTCGTTAGAGTGATTCACCCCAGTCCTGTCCTTACAGTGATTCACCCCTGCCCTGTCCTTAGAGTGATTCACCCCAGCCCTGTCCTTAGAGTGATTCACCCCAGCCCTGCCCTTAGAGTGATTCCCCCCAGCCCTGTCCTTATAGTGATTCCCCCCAGCCCTGTCCTTAGAGTGATTCACCCCCAGCCTTGTCCTTAGAGTGATTCCCCCCCAGCCCTGTCCTTCGAGTGATTCACTCCCAGCCCTGTCCTTAGAGTGACTCACCCCAGCCCTGTCCTTAGAGTGATTCACCCCAGTCCTGTCCTTAGAGTGATTCACCCCAGCCCTGTCCTTAGAGTGATTCACCCCAGCCCTGTCCTTAGAGTGATTCCCCCCAGCCCTGTCCTTAGAGTGATTCACCCCAGTCCTGTCCTTAGAGTGATTCACCCCAGCCCTGTCCGTAGAGTGATTCACCCCAGCCCTGTCCTTAGATTGAATCCCCCCCAGAACTGTCCTTGGAGTGATTCACCCTCAGCCCTGTCCTTAGAGTGATTCACACCCAGCCCTTTCCTTAGAGTGATTCACCCCAGTCCTGTCCTTGCAGTGATTCCCCCCAGCCCTGTCCGTAGAGTGATTCACCCCAGCCCTGTCCTTAGATTGATTCCCCCCCAGAACTGTCCTTAGAGTGATTCACCCTCAGCCCTGTCCTTAGAGTGATTCACACCCAGCCCTGTCCTTAGAGTGATTCACCCAAGTCCTGTCCTTGCAGTGATTCACCCCCAGCCCTGTCCTTAGAGTGATTCACCACAGCCCTGTCCTTAGAGTGATTCACCCCTAGCCCTGTCCTTTGAGTGATTCACTCCCAGCCTTTTCCTTAGAGTGATTCACCCCAGCCCTGTCCTTAGGGTGATTCACCCCTAGCCCTGTCCTTAGAGTGATCCCCCCAGCCCTGTCCTTATAGTGATTCCCCCCAGCCGTTTCCTTAGAGTGATTCACCCCAGCCCTGTCCTTAGAGTGATTCACCCCAGCCCTGTCCTTAGAGTGAATCTCCCCAGCCCTGCCCTTAGAGTGATTCCCCCCAGCCCTGTCCTTATAGTGATTCCCCCCAGCCCTGTCCTTAGAGTGATTCACCCCCAGCCTTGTCCTTAGAGTGATTCCCCCCCAGCCCTGTCCTTAGAGTGATTCACTCCCAGCCCTGTCCTTAGAGTGATTCACCCCAGCCCTGTCCTTAGAGTGATTCACCCCAGTCCTGTCCTTAGAGTGATTCACCCTAGCCCTGTCCTTAGAGTGATTCACCCCAGCCCTGTCCTTAGAGTGATTCCCCCCAGCCCTGTCCTTAGAGTGATTCACCCCAGCCCTGTCCTTAGAGTGATTCCCCCCCAGCCCTGTCCGTAGAGTGATTCACCCCAGCCCTGTCCTTAGATTGATTCCCCCCCAGAACTGTCCTTAGAGTGATTCACCCTCAGCCCTGTCCTTAGAGTGATTCACACCCAGCCCTTTCCTTAGAGTGATTCACCCCAGTCCTGTCCTTTGAGTGATTCACTCCCAGCCCTTTCCTTAGAGTGATTCACCCCAGCCCTGTCCTTAGAGTGATTCACCCCTAGCCCTGTCCTTAGAGTGATCCCCCCAGCCCTGTCCTTATAGTGATTCCCCCCAGCCCTGTCCTTAGAGTGATTCACACCCAGCCCTGTCCTTAGAGTGATTCACCCCAGTCCTGTCCTTACAGTGATTCACCCCCAGCCCTGTCCCTAGAGTGATTCACCACAGCCCTGTCCTTAGAGTGATTCACCCCTAGCCCTGTCCTTTGAGTGATTCACTCCCAGCCCTTTCCTTAGAGTGATTCACCCCAGTCCTGTCCTTAGAGTGATTCACCCCAGCCCTGTCCTTAGAGTGATTCCCCCCCAGCCCTGTCCTTAGAGTGATTCACCCCAGCCCTGTCCTTAGAGTGATTCACCCCAGCACTGTCCATAGAGTGATTCACCCCCAGCCCTGTCCTTAGAGCTATTCACCCCCAGCCCTGTCGTTAGAGTGATTCACCCCAGTCCTGTCCTTACAGTTATTCACCCCAGCCCTGTCCTTAGAGTGATTCACCCCAGCCCTGTCCTTAGAGTGATTCACTCCCAGCCCTTTCCTTAGAGTGATTCACCCCAGCCCTGTCCTTAGAGTGATCCCCCCAGCCCTGTCCTTATAGTGATTCCCCCCAGCCCTGTCCTTAGAGTGATTCACCCCAGTCCTGTCCTTAGAGTGATTCACCCCAGCCCTGTCCTTAGAGTGATTCCCCCCCAGCCCTGTCCTTAGAGTGTTTCACCCCAGCCCTGTCCTTAGAGTGATTCACCCCCAGCCCTGTCCTTAGAGTGATTCACCCCCAGCCCTGTCCTTAGAGTGATTCTACCCCAGCCCTGTCGTTAGAGTGATTCACCACAGTCATGTCCTTACAGTTATTCACCCCTGCCCTGTCCTTAGAGTGATTCACCCCTGCCCTGTCCTTAGGGTGATTCACCCCAGCCCTGCCCTTAGAGTGATTCCTCCCAGCCCTGTCCTTATAGTGATTCCCCCCAGCCCTGTCCTTAGAGTGATTCACCCCCAGCCTTGTCCTTAGAGTGATTCCCCCCCAGTCCTGTCCTTAGAGTGATTCACCCCAGCCCTGTCCATACAGTGATTCCCCCCAGTCCTGTCCTTAGAGTGATTCACCCCAGCCCTGTCCTTAGAGTGATTCCCCCCAGCCCTGTCCTTAGAGTGATTCACCCCAGCCCTGTCCTTAGAGTGATTCCCCCCAAGCCCTGTCCGTAGATTGATTCACCCCAGTCCTGTCCTTAGATTGATTCCCCCCCAGCCCTGTCCTTAGAGTGATTCACCCCCAGCCCTGTCCTTAGAGTGATTCACACCCAGCCCTGTCCTTAGAGTGATTCACCCCAGTCCTGTCCTTACAGTGATTCACCCCCAGCCCTGTCCTTAGAGTGATTCACCACAGCCCTGTCCTTAGAGTGATTAACCCCCAGCCCTGTCCTTAGAGTGATTCACCCCCAGCCCTGTCCTTAGAGTGATTAACCACAGTCCTGTCCTTAGAGTGATTCACCCCAGCCCTGTCCTTAGAGTGATCCCCCGAGCCCTGTCCTTATAGTGATTCCCCCCAGCCCTGTCCTTAGAGTGATTCACCCCAGTCGTGTCCTTAGAGTGATTCACCCCAGCGCTGTCCTTAGAGTAATTCCCCCCCAGCCCTGTCCTTAGAGTGATTCACCCCAGCCCTGTCCTTAGAGTGATTCACCCCCAGCCCTGTCCTTAGAGTGATTCACCCCCAGCCCTGTCGTTAGAGTGATTCACACCAGTCCTGTCCTTACAGTGATTCACCCCAGCCCTGTCCTTAGAGTGATTCACCCCAGCCCTGTCCTTAGAGTGAATCCCCCCAGCCCTGTCCTTATAGTGATTCCCCCCAGCCGTGTCCTTAGAGTGATTCACCCCCAGCCCTGTCCTTAGAGTGATTGACTCCCAGCCCTGTCCTTAGAGTGATTCCCCCCAGCCCTGTCCTTATAGTGATTCCCCCCAGCCCTGTCCTTAGAGTGATTCACCCCCAGCCCTGTCCTTAGAGTGATTCACCCCAGCCAAGTACTTAGAGTGATTCACCCCAGCCCTGTACTTAGAGTGATTCACACCCAGCCCTGTCGTTAGAGTGATTCACCCCACTCTTGTCCTTAGAGATATTCACCCCAGCCTTGTCCTTAGAGTGATTCACCCCAGCCCTGTCCTTAGAGTTATTCCCCCCAGCCCTGTCCTTAGAGTGATTCACCCCCAGCCCTGTCCTTAGAGTGATTCACCACAGCCCTGTCCTTAGAGTGATTCACCCCTAGCCCTGTCCTTAGAGTGATTCACTCCCAGCCCTTTCCTTAGAGTGATTCACCCCAGCCCTGTCCTTAGAGTGATCCCCCCAGCCCTGTCCTTATAGTGATTCCCCCCAGCCCTGTCCTTAGAGTGATTTACCCCAGTCCTGTCCTTAGAGTGATTAACCCCAGCCCTGTCCTTAGAGTGATTCCCCCCCAGCCCTGTCCTCAGAGTGATTCACCCCAGCCCTGTCCTTAGAGTGATTCACCCCCAGCCCTGTCCTTAGAGTGATTCACCCCCAGCCCTGTCCTTAGAGTGATTCACCCCCAGCCCTGTCGTTAGAGTGATTCACCCCAGTCCTGTCCTTACAGTGATTCACCCCTGCCCTGTCCTTAGAGTGATTCACCCCAGCCCTGTCCTTAGAGTGATTCACCCCAGCCCTGCCCTTAGAGTGATTCCCCCCAGCCCTGTCCTTATAGTGATTCCCCCCAGCCCTGTCCTTAGAGTGATTCACCCCCAGCCTTGTCCTTAGAGTGATTCCCCCCCAGCCCTGTCCTTAGAGTTATTCACTCCCAGCCCTGTCCTTAGAGTGACTCACCCCAGCCCTGTCCTTAGAGTGATTCACCCCAGTCCTGTCCTTAGAGTGATTCACCCCAGCCCTGTCCTTAGAGTGATTCACCCCAGCCCTGTCCTTAGAGTGATTCCCCCCAGCCCTGTCATTAGAGTGATTCACCCCAGTCCTGTCCTTAGAGTGATTCACCCCAGCCCTGTCCGTAGAGTGATTCACCCCAGCCCTGTCCTTAGATTGATTCCCCCCCAGAACTGTCCTTAGAGTGATTCACCCCCAGCCCTGTCCTTAGAGTGATTCACTCCCAGCCCTGTCCTTAGAGTGACTCACCCCAGCCCTGTCCTTAGAGTGATTCACCCCAGTCCTGTCCTTAGAGTGATTCACCCCAGCCCTGTCCTTAGAGTGATTCACCCCAGCCCTGTCCTTAGAGTGATTCCCCCCAGCCCTGTCCTTAGAGTGATTCACCCCAGTCCTGTCCTTAGAGTGATTCACCCCAGCCCTGTCCGTAGAGTGATTCACCCCAGCCCTGTCCTTAGATTGATTCCCCCCCAGAACTGTCCTTAGAGTGATTCACCCTCAGCCCTGTCCTTAGAGTGATTCACACCCAGCCCTTTCCTTAGAGTGATTCACCCCAGTCCTGTCCTTGCAGTGATTCCCCCCAGCCCTGTCCGTAGAGTGATTCACCCCAGCCCTGTCCTTAGATTGATTCCCCCCCAGAACTGTCCTTAGAGTGATTCACCCTCAGCCCTGTCCTTAGAGTGATTCACACCCAGCCCTGTCCTTAGAGTGATTCACCCAAGTCCTGTCCTTGCAGTGATTCACCCCCAGCCCTGTCCTTAGAGTGATTCACCACAGCCCTGTCCTTAGAGTGATTCACCCCTAGCCCTGTCCTTTGAGTGATTCACTCCCAGCCCTTTCCTTAGAGTGATTCACCCCAGCCCTGTCCTTAGAGTGATTCACCCCTAGCCCTGTCCTTAGAGTGATCCCCCCAGCCCTGTCCTTATAGTGATTCCCCCCCAGCCTTGTCCTTAGAGTGATTCCCCCCCAGCCCTGTCCTTTGAGTGATTCACTCCCAGCCCTTTCCTTAGAGTGATTCACCCCAGCCCTGTCCTTAGAGTGATTCACCCCAGTCCTGTCCTTATAGTGATTCCCCCCAGCCCTGTCCTTAGAGTGATTCACCCCCAGCCTTGTCCTTAGAGTGATTCCCCCCCAGCCCTGTCCTTAGAGTGATTCACTCCCAGCCCTGTCCTTAGAGTGATTCACCCCAGCCCTGTCCTTAGAGTGATTCACCCCAGTCCTGTCCTTAGAGTGATTCACCCTAGCCCTGTCCTTAGAGTGATTCACCCCAGCCCTGTCCTTAGAGTGATTCCCCCCAGCCCTGTCCTTAGAGTGATTCACCCCAGCCCTGTCCTTAGAGTGATTCCCCCCCAGCCCTGTCCGTAGAGTGATTCACCCCAGCCCTGTCCTTAGATTGATTCCCCCCCAGAACTGTCCTTAGAGTGATTCACCCTCAGCCCTGTCCTTAGAGTGATTCACACCCAGCCCTTTCCTTAGAGTGATTCACCCCAGTCCTGTCCTTTGAGTGATTCACTCCCAGCCCTTTCCTTAGAGTGATTCACCCCAGCCCTGTCCTTAGAGTGATTCACCCCTAGCCCTGTCCTTAGAGTGATCCCCCCAGCCCTGTCCTTATAGTGATTCCCCCCAGCCGTTTCCTTAGAGTGATTCACCCCAGCCCTGTCCTTAGAGTGATTCACCCCAGCCCTGTCCTTAGAGTGATTCACCCCAGCCCTGCCCTTAGAGTGATTCCCCCCAGCCCTGTCCTTATAGTGATTCCCCCCAGCCCTGTCCTTAGAGTGATTCACCCCCAGCCTTGTCCTTAGAGTGATTCCCCCCCAGCCCTGTCCTTAGAGTGATTCACTCCCAGCCCTGTCCTTAGAGTGATTCACCCCAGCCCTGTCCTTAGAGTGATTCACCCCAGTCCTGTCCTTAGAGTGATTCACCCCAGCCCTGTCCTTAGAGTGATTCACCCCAGCCCTGTCCTTAGAGTGATTCCCCCCAGCCCTGTCCTTAGAGTGATTCACCCCAGCCCTGTCCTTAGAGTGATTCCCCCCCCAGCCCTGTCCGTAGAGTGATTCACCCCAGCCCTGTCCTTAGATTGATTCCCCCCCAGAACTGTCCTTAGAGTGATTCACCCTCAGCCATGTCCTTAGAGTGATTCACACCCAGCCCTTTCCTTAGAGTGATTCACCCCAGTCCTGTCCTTGCAGTGATTCCCCCCCAGCCCTGTCCGTAGAGTGATTCACCCCAGCCCTGTCCTTAGATTGATTCCCCCCCAGAACTGTCCTTAGAGTGATTCACCCTCAGCCCTGTCCTTAGAGTGATTCACACCCAGCCCTGTCCTTAGAGTGATTCACCCCAGTCCTGTCCTTGCAGTGATTCACCCCCAGCCCTGTCCTTAGAGTGATTCACCACAGCCCTGTCCTTAGAGTGATTCACCCCTAGCCCTGTCCTTTGAGTGATTCACTCCCAGTCCTGTCCTTAGAGTGATTCACCCCAGCCCTGTCCTTAGAGTGATTCCCCCCCAGCCCTGTCCTTAGAGTGTTTCACCCCAGCCCTGTCCTTAGAGTGATTCACCCCCAGCCCTGTCCTTAGAGTGATTCACCCCCAGCCCTGTCCTTAGAGTGATTCTACCCCAGCCCTGTCGTTAGAGTGATTCACCACAGTCATGTCCTTACAGTTATTCACCCCTGCCCTGTCCTTAGAGTGATTCACCCCTGCCCTGTCCTTAGGGTGATTCACCCCAGCCCTGCCCTTAGAGTGATTCCCCCCAGCCCTGTCCTTATAGTGATTCCCCCCAGCCCTGTCCTTAGAGTGATTCACCCCCAGCCTTGTCCTTAGAGTGATTCCCCCCCAGTCCTGTCCTTAGAGTGATTCACCCCAGCCCTGTCCATACAGTGATTCCCCCCAGTCCTGTCCTTAGAGTGATTCACCCCAGCCCTGTCCTTAGAGTGATTCCCCCCAGCCCTGTCCTTAGAGTGATTCACCCCAGCCCTGTCCTTAGAGTGATTCCCCCCCAGCCCTGTCCGTAGATTGATTCACCCCAGTCTTGTCCTTAGATTGATTCCCCCCCAGCCCTGTCCTTAGAGTGATTCACCCCCAGCCCTGTCCTTAGAGTGATTCACACCCAGCCCTGTCCTTAGAGTGATTCACCCCAGTCCTGTCCTTACAGTGATTCACCCCCAGCCCTGTCCTTAGAGTGATTCACCACAGCCCTGTCCTTAGAGTGATTCACCCCCAGCCCTGTCCTTAGAGTGATTCACCCCCAGCCCTGTCCTTAGAGTGATTAACCACAGTCCTGTCCTTAGAGTGATTCACCCCAGCCCTGTCCTTAGAGTGATCCCCCGAGCCCTGTCCTTATAGTGATTCCCCCCAGCCCTGTCCTTAGAGTGATTCACCCCAGTCGTGTCCTTAGAGTGATTCACCCCAGCGCTGTCCTTAGAGTAATTCCCCCCCAGCCCTGTCCTTAGAGTGATTCACCCCAGCCCTGTCCTTAGAGTGATTCACCCCCAGCCCTGTCGTTAGAGTGATTCACACCAGTCCTGTCCTTACAGTGATTCACCCCAGCCCTGTCCTTAGAGTGATTCACCCCAGCCCTGTCCTTAGAGTGAATCCCCCCAGCCCTGTCCTTATAGTGATTCCCCCCAGCCGTGTCCTTAGAGTGATTCACCCCCAGCCCTGTCCTTAGAGTGATTGACTCCCAGCCCTGTCCTTAGAGTGATTCCCCCCAGCCCTGTCCTTATAGTGATGCCCCCCAGCCCTGTCCTTAGAGTGATTCACCCCCAGCCCTGTCCTTAGAGTGATTCACCCCAGCCAAGTACTTAGAGTGATTCACCCCAGCCCTGTACTTAGAGTGATTCACCCACAGCCCTGTCCTTAGAGTGATTCACCCCCAGCCCTGTCGTTAGAGTGATTCACCCCACTCTTGTCCTTAGAGATATTCACCCCAGCCCTGTCCTTAGAGTGATTCACCCCAGCCCTGTCCTTAGAGTTATTCCCCCCAGCCCTGTCCTTAGAGTGATTCACCCCCAGCCCTGTCCTTAGAGTGATTCACCACAGCCCTGTCCTTAGAGTGATTCACCCCTAGCCCTGTCCTTAGAGTGATTCACTCCCAGCCCTTTCCTTAGAGTGATTCACCCCAGCCCTGTCCTTAGAGTGATCCCCCCAGCCCTGTCCTTATAGTGATTCCCCCCAGCCCTGTCCTTAGAGTGATTTACCCCAGTCCTGTCCTTAGAGTGATTAACCCCAGCCCTGTCCTTAGAGTGATTCCCCCCCAGCCCTGTCCTAAGAGTGATTCACCCCAGCCCTGTCCTTAGAGTGATTCACCCCCAGCCCTGTCCTTAGAGTGATTCACCCCCAGCCCTGTCCTTAGAGTGATTCACCCCCTGCCCTGTCGTTAGAGTGATTCACCCCAGTCCTGTCCTTACAGTGATTCACCCCTGCCCTGTCCTTAGAGTGATTCACCCCAGCCCTGTCCTTAGAGTGATTCACCCCAGCCCTGCCCTTAGAGTGATTCCCCCCAGCCCTGTCCTTATAGTGATTCCCCCCAGCCCTGTCCTTAGAGTGATTCACCCCCAGCCTTGTCCTTAGAGTGATTCCCCCCCAGCCCTGTCCTTAGAGTGATTCACGCCCAGCCCTGTCCTTAGAGTGACTCACCCCAGCCCTGTCCTTAGAGTGATTCACCCCAGTCCTGTCCTTAGAGTGATTCACCCCAGCCCTGTCCTTAGAGTGATTCACCCCAGCCCTGTCCTTAGAGTGATTCCCCCCAGCCCTGTCCTTAGAGTGATTCACCCCAGTCCTGTCCTTAGAGTGATTCACCCCAGCCCTGTCCGTAGAGTGATTCACCCCAGCCCTGTCCTTAGATTGATTCCCCCCCAGAACTGTCCTTAGAGTGATTCACCCTCAGCCCTGTCCTTAGAGTGATTCACACCCAGCCCTTTCCTTAGAGTGATTCACCCCAGTCCTGTCCTTGCAGTGATTCCCCCCAGCCCTGTCCGTAGAGTGATTCACCCCAGCCCTGTCCTTAGATTGATTCCCCCCCAGAACTGTCCTTAGAGTGATTCACCCTCAGCCCTGTCCTTAGAGTGATTCACACCCAGCCCTGTCCTTAGAGTGATTCACCCAAGTCCTGTCCTTGCAGTGATTCACCCCCAGCCCTGTCCTTAGAGTGATTCACCACAGCCCTGTCCTTAGAGTGATTCACCCCTAGCCCTGTCCTTTGAGTGATTCACTCCCAGCCCTTTCCTTAGAGTGATTCACCCCAGCCCTGTCCTTAGAGTGATTCACCCCTAGCCCTGTCCTTAGAGTGATCCCCCCAGCCCTGTCCTTATAGTGATTCCCCCCAGCCGTTTCCTTAGAGTGATTCACCCCAGCCCTGTCCTTAGAGTGATTCACCCCAGCCCTGTCCTTAGAGTGATTCACCCCAGCCCTGCCCTTAGAGTGATTCCCCCCAGCCCTGTCCTTATAGTGATTCCCCCCAGCCCTGTCCTTAGAGTGATTCACCCCCAGCCTTGTCCTTAGAGTGATTCCCCCCCAGCCCTGTCCTTAGAGTGATTCACTCCCAGCCCTGTCCTTAGAGTGATTCACCCCAGCCCTGTCCTTAGAGTGATTCACCCCAGTCCTGTCCTTAGAGTGATTCACCCTAGCCCTGTCCTTAGAGTGATTCACCCCAGCCCTGTCCTTATAGTGATTCCCCCCAGCCCTGTCCTTAGAGTGATTCACCCCCAGCCTTGTCCTTAGAGTGATTCCCCCCCAGTCCTGTCCTTAGAGTGATTCACCCCAGCCCTGTCCATACAGTGATTCCCCCCAGTCCTGTCCTTAGAGTGATTCACCCCAGCCCTGTCCTTAGAGTGATTCCCCCCAGCCCTGTCCTTAGAGTGATTCACCCCAGCCCTGTCCTTAGAGTGATTCCCCCCCAGCCCTGTCCGTAGATTGATTCACCCCAGTCCTGTCCTTAGATTGATTCCCCCCCAGCCCTTTCCTTAGAGTGATTCACCCCCAGCCCTGTCCTTAGAGTGATTCACACCCAGCCCTGTCCTTAGAGTGATTCACCCCAGTCCTGTCCTTACAGTGATTCACCCCCAGCCCTGTCCTTAGAGTGATTCACCACAGCCCTGTCCTTAGAGTGATTCACCCCCAGCCCTGTCCTTAGAGTGATTCACCCCCAGCCCTGTCCTTAGAGTGATTAACCACAGTCCTGTCCTTAGAGTGATTCACCCCAGCCCTGTCCTTAGAGTGATCCCCCGAGCCCTGTCCTTATAGTGATTCCCCCCAGCCCTGTCCTTAGAGTGATTCACCCCAGTCGTGTCCTTAGAGTGATTCACCCCAGCGCTGTCCTTAGAGTAATTCCCCCCCAGCCCTGTCCTTAGAGTGATTCACCCCAGCCCTGTCCTTAGAGTGATTCACCCCCAGCCCTGTCGTTAGAGTGATTCACACCAGTCCTGTCCTTACAGTGATTCACCCCAGCACTGTCCTTAGAGTGATTCACCCCAGCCCTGTCCTTAGAGTGAATCCCCCCAGCCCTGTCCTTATAGTGATTCCCCCCAGCCGTGTCCTTAGAGTGATTCACCCCCAGCCCTGTCCTTAGGGTGATTGACTCCCAGCCCTGTCCTTAGAGTGATTCCCCCCAGCCCTGTCCTTATAGTGATGCCCCCCAGCCCTGTCCTTAGAGTGATTCACCCCCAGCCCTGTCCTTAGAGTGATTCACCCCAGCCAAGTACTTAGAGTGATTCACCCCAGCCCTGTACTTAGAGTGATTCACCCACAGCCCTGTCCTTAGAGTGATTCACCCCCAGCCCTGTCGTTAGAGTGATTCACCCCACTCTTGTCCTTAGAGATATTCACCCCAGCCCTGTCCTTAGAGTGATTCACCCCAGCCCTGTCCTTAGAGTTATTCCCCCCAGCCCTGTCCTTAGAGTGATTCACCCCCAGCCCTGTCCTTAGAGTGATTCACCACAGCCCTGTCCTTAGAGTGATTCACCCCTAGCCCTGTCCTTAGAGTGATTCACTCCCAGCCCTTTCCTTAGAGTGATTCACCCCAGCCCTGTCCTTAGAGTGATCCCCCCAGCCCTGTCCTTATAGTGATTCCCCCCAGCCCTGTCCTTAGAGTGATTTACCCCAGTCCTGTCCTTAGAGTGATTAACCCCAGCCCTTTCCTTAGAGTGATTCCCCCCCAGCCCTGTCCTAAGAGTGATTCACCCCAGCCCTGTCCTTAGAGTGATTCACCCCCAGCCCTGTCCTTAGAGTGATTCACCCCCAGCCCTGTCCTTAGAGTGATTCACCCCCTGCCCTGT
Organism: Salmo salar; assembly: GCF_965601325.2. NCBI lineage: Eukaryota > Metazoa > Chordata > Actinopteri > Salmoniformes > Salmonidae > Salmo > Salmo salar. The sequence goes on from NC_138301.1 coordinate 60,755,582, forward strand.
CGTTAGAGTGATTCACCCCAGTCCTGTCCTTACAGTGATTCACCCCTGCCCTGTCCTTAGAGTGATTCACCCCAGCCCTGTCCTTAGAGTGATTCACCCCAGCCCTGCCCTTAGAGTGATTCCCCCCAGCCCTGTCCTTATAGTGATTCCCCCCAGCCCTGTCCTTAGAGTGATTCACCCCAGTCCTGTCCTTAGAGTGATTCACCCCAGCCCTGTCCGTAGAGTGATTCACCCCAGCCCTGTCCTTAGATTGATTCCCCCCCAGCACTGTCCTTAGAGTGATTCACCCTCAGCCCTGTCCTTAGAGTGATTCACACCCAGCCCTTTCCTTAGAGTGATTCACCCCAGTCCTGTCCTTGCAGTGATTCCCCCCAGCCCTGTCCGTAGAGTGATTCACCCCAGCCCTGTCCTTAGATTGATTCCCCCCCAGAACTGTCCTTAGAGTGATTCACCCTCAGCCCTGTCCTTAGAGTGATTCACACCCAGCCCTGTCCTTAGAGTGATTCACCCAAGTCCTGTCCTTGCAGTGATTCACCCCCAGCCCTGTCCTTAGAGTGATTCACCACAGCCCTGTCCTTAGAGTGATTCACCCCTAGCCCTGTCCTTTGAGTGATTCACTCCCAGCCCTTTCCTTAGAGTGATTCACCCCAGCCCTGTCCTTAGAGTGATTCACCCCTAGCCCTGTCCTTAGAGTGATCCCCCCAGCCCTGTCCTTATAGTGATTCCCCCCAGCCGTTTCCTTAGAGTGATTCACCCCAGCCCTGTCCTTAGAGTGATTCACCCCAGCCCTGTCCTTAGAGTGATTCACCCCAGCCCTGCCCTTAGAGTGATTCCCCCCAGCCCTGTCCTTATAGTGATTCCCCCCAGCCCTGTCCTTAGAGTGATTCACCCCCAGCCTTGTCCTTAGAGTGATTCACCCCCAGCCCTGTCCTTAGAGTGATTCACACCCAGCCCTGTCCTTAGAGTGATTCACCCCAGTCCTGTCCTTACAGTGATTCACCCCCAGCCCTGTCCTTAGAGTGATTCACCACAGCCCTGTCCTTAGAGTGATTCACCCCCAGCCCTGTCCTTAGAGTGATTCACCCCCAGCCCTGTCCTTAGAGTGATTAACCACAGTCCTGTCCTTAGAGTGATTCACCCCAGCCCTGTCCTTAGAGTGATCCCCCGAGCCCTGTCCTTATAGTGATTCCCCCCAGCCCTGTCCTTAGAGTGATTCACCCCAGTCGTGTCCTTAGAGTGATTCACCCCAGCGCTGTCCTTAGAGTAATTCCCCCCCAGCCCTGTCCTTAGAGTGATTCACCCCAGCCCTGTCCTTAGAGTGATTCACCCCCAGCCCTGTCGTTAGAGTGATTCACACCAGTCCTGTCCTTACAGTGATTCACCCCAGCACTGTCCTTAGAGTGATTCACCCCAGCCCTGTCCTTAGAGTGAATCCCCCCAGCCCTGTCCTTATAGTGATTCCCCCCAGCCGTGTCCTTAGAGTGATTCACCCCCAGCCCTGTCCTTAGAGTGATTGACTCCCAGCCCTGTCCTTAGAGTGATTCCCCCCAGCCCTGTCCTTATAGTGATGCCCCCCAGCCCTGTCCTTAGAGTGATTCACCCCCAGCCCTGTCCTTAGAGTGATTCACCCCAGCCAAGTACTTAGAGTGATTCACCCCAGCCCTGTACTTAGAGTGATTCACCCACAGCCCTGTCCTTAGAGTGATTCACCCCCAGCCCTGTCGTTAGAGTGATTCACCCCACTCTTGTCCTTAGAGATATTCACCCCAGCCCTGTCCTTAGAGTGATTCACCCCAGCCCTGTCCTTAGAGTTATTCCCCCCAGCCCTGTCCTTAGAGTGATTCACCCCCAGCCCTGTCCTTAGAGTGATTCACCACAGCCCTGTCCTTAGAGTGATTCACCCCTAGCCCTGTCCTTAGAGTGATTCACTCCCAGCCCTTTCCTTAGAGTGATTTACCCCAGCCCTGTCCTTAGAGTGATCCCCCCAGCCCTGTCCTTATAGTGATTCCCCCCAGCCCTGTCCTTAGAGTGATTTACCCCAGTCCTGTCCTTAGAGTGATTAAGCCCAGCCCTGTCCTTAGAGTGATTCCCCCCCAGCCCTGTCCTAAGAGTGATTCACCCCAGCCCTGTCCTTAGAGTGATTCACCCCCAGCCCTGTCCTTAGAGTGATTCACCCCCAGCCCTGTCCTTAGAGTGATTCACCCCCTGCCCTGTCGTTAGAGTGATTCACCCCAGTCCTGTCCTTACAGTGATTCACCCCTGCCCTGTCCTTAGAGTGATTCACCCCAGCCCTGTCCTTAGAGTGATTCACCCCAGCCCTGCCCTTAGAGTGATTCCCCCCAGCCCTGTCCTTATAGTGATTCCCCCCAGCCCTGTCCTTAGAGTGATTCACCCCCAGCCTTGTCCTTAGAGTGATTCCCCCCCAGCCCTGTCCTTAGAGTGATTCACTCCCAGCCCTGTCCTTAGAGTGACTCACCCCAGCCCTGTCCTTAGAGTGATTCACCCCAGTCCTGTCCTTAGAGTGATTCACCCCAGCCCTGTCCTTAGAGTGATTCACCCCAGCCCTGTCCTTAGAGTGATTCCCCCCAGCCCTGTCCTTAGAGTGATTCACCCCAGTCCTGTCCTTAGAGTGATTCACCCCAGCCCTGTCCGTAGAGTGATTCACCCCAGCCCTGTCCTTAGATTGATTCCCCCCCAGAACTGTCCTTAGAGTGATTCACCCTCAGCCCTGTCCTTAGAGTGATTCACACCCAGCCCTTTCCTTAGAGTGATTCACCCCAGTCCTGTCCTTGCAGTGATTCCCCCCAGCCCTGTCCGTAGAGTGATTCACCCCAGCCCTGTCCTTAGATTGATTCCCCCCAGAACTGTCCTTAGAGTGATTCACCCTCAGCCCTGTCCTTAGAGTGATTCACACCCAGCCCTGTCCTTAGAGTGATTCACCCAAGTCCTGTCCTTGCAGTGATTCACCCCCAGCCCTGTCCTTAGAGTGATTCACCACAGCCCTGTTCTTAGAGTGATTCACCCCTAGCCCTGTCCTTTGAGTGATTCACTCCCAGCCCTTTCCTTAGAGTGATTCACCCCAGCCCTGTCCTTAGAGTGATTCACCCCTAGCCCTGTCCTTAGAGTGATCCCCCCAGCCCTGTCCTTATAGTGATTCCCCCCAGCCGTTTCCTTAGAGTGATTCACCCCAGCCCTGTCCTTAGAGTGATTCACCCCAGCCCTGTCCTTAGAGTGATTCACCCCAGCCCTGCCCTTAGAGTGATTCCCCCCAGCCCTGTCCTTATAGTGATTCCCCCCAGCCCTGTCCTTAGAGTGATTCACCCCCAGCCTTGTCCTTAGAGTGATTCCCCCCCAGCCCTGTCCTTAGAGTGATTCACTCCCAGCCCTGTCCTTAGAGTGATTCACCCCAGCCCTGTCCTTAGAGTGATTCACCCCAGTCCTGTCCTTAGAGTGATTCACCCTAGCCCTGTCCTTAGAGTGATTCACCCCAGCCCTGTCCTTAGAGTGATTCCCCCCAGCCCTGTCCTTAGAGTGATTCACCCCAGCCCTGTCCTTAGATTGATTCCCCCCCAGAACTGTCCTTAGAGTGATTCACCCTCAGCCCTGTCCTTAGAGTGATTCACACCCAGCCCTTTCCTTAGAGTGATTCACCCCAGTCCTGTCCTTTGAGTGATTCACTCCCAGCCCTTTCCTTAGAGTGATTCACCCCAGCCCTGTCCTTAGAGTGATTCACCCCTAGCCCTGTCCTTAGAGTGATCCCCCCAGCCCTGTCCTTATAGTGATTCCCCCCAGCCGTTTCCTTAGAGTGATTCACCCCAGCCCTGTCCTTAGAGTGATTCACCCCAGCCCTGTCCTTAGAGTGATTCACCCCAGCCCTGCCCTTAGAGTGATTCCCCCCAGCCCTGTCCTTATAGTGATTCCCCCCAGCCCTGTCCTTAGAGTGATTCACCCCCAGCCTTGTCCTTAGAGTGATTCCCCCCCAGCCCTGTCCTTAGAGTGATTCACTCCCAGCCCTGTCCTTAGAGTGATTCACCCCAGCCCTGTCCTTAGAGTGATTCACCCCAGTCCTGTCCTTAGAGTGATTCACCCCAGCCCTGTCCTTAGAGTGATTCACCCCAGCCCTGTCCTTAGAGTGATTCCCCCCAGCCCTGTCCTTAGAGTGATTCACCCCAGCCCTGTCCTTAGAGTGATTCTCCCCCCAGCCCTGTCCGTAGAGTGATTCACCCCAGCCCTGTCCTTAGATTGATTCCCCCCCAGAACTGTCCTTAGAGTGATTCACCCTCAGCCATGTCCTTAGAGTGATTCACACCCAGCCCTTTCCTTAGAGTGATTCACCCCAGTCCTGTCCTTGCAGTGATTCCCCCCCAGCCCTGTCCGTAGAGTGATTCACCCCAGCCCTGTCCTTAGATTGATTCCCCCCCAGAACTGTCCTTAGAGTGATTCACCCTCAGCCCTGTCCTTAGAGTGATTCACACCCAGCCCTGTCCTTAGAGTGATTCACCCCAGTCCTGTCCTTGCAGTGATTCACCCCCAGCCCTGTCCTTAGAGTGATTCACCACAGCCCTGTCCTTAGAGTGATTCACCCCTAGCCCTGTCCTTTGAGTGATTCACTCCCAGCCCTTTCCTTAGAGTGATTCACCCCAGCCCTGTCCTTAGAGTGATTCACCCCTAGCCCTGTCCTTAGAGTGATCCCCCCAGCCCTGTCCTTATAGTGATTCCCCCCAGCCGTTTCCTTAGAGTGATTCACCCCAGTCCTGTCCTTAGAGTGATTCACCCCAGCCCTGTCATTAGAGTGATTCCCCCCCAGCCCTGTCCTTAGAGTGATTCACCCCAGCCCTGCCCTTAGAGTGATTCCCCCCAGCCCTGTCCTTATAGTGATTCCCCCCAGCCCTGTCCTTAGAGTGATTCACCCCCAGCCTTGTCCTTAGAGTGATTCCCCCCCAGCCCTGTCCTTAGAGTGATTCACTCCCAGCCCTGTCCTTAGAGTGATTCACCCCAGCCCTGTCCTTAGAGTGATTCACCCCAGCCCTGTCCTTAGATTGATTCCCCCCCAGAACTGTCCTTATAGTGATTCACCCCAGTCCTGTCCTTGCAGTGATTCACCCCCAGCCCTGTCCTTAGAGTGATTCACCACAGCCCTGTCCTTAGAGTGATTCACCCCTAGCCCTGTCCTTAGAGTGATTCACCCATAGCCCTGTCCTTAGATTGATTCCCCCCCAGCCCTGTCCTTAGAGTGATTCACCCCCAGCCCTGTCCTTAGAGTGATTCACACCCAGCCCTGTCCTTAGAGTGATTCACCCCAGCCCTGTCCTTAGAGTGATTCCCCCCCAGCCCTGTCCTTAGAGTGATTAACCCCAGCCCTGTCCTTAGAGTGATTCAACACAGCCCTGTAAATAGAGTGATTCACCCCTAGCCCTGTCCTTAGAGTGATTCACTCCCAGCCCTTTCCTTAGAGTGATTCACCCCAGCCCTGTCCTTAGAGTGATCCCCCCAGCCCTGTCCTTATAGTGATTACCCCCAGCCCTGTCCTTAGAGTAATTCACCCTAGTCCTGTCCTTAGAGTGATTCACCCCAGCCCTGTCCTTAGAGTGATTCCCCCCCAGCCCTGTCCTTAGAGTGATTCACCCCAGCCCTGTCCTTAGAGTGATTCACCCCCAGCCCTGTCCTTAGAGTGATTCACCCCCAGCCCTGTCCTTAGAGTGATTCACCACAGCCCTGTCCTTAGAGTGATTCACCCCTAGCCCTGTCCTTAGAGTGATTCACTCCCAGCCCTTTCCTTAGAGTGATTCACCCCAGCCCTGTCCTTAGAGTGATCCCCCCAGCCCTGTCCTTATAGTGATTCCCCCCAGCCCTGTCCTTAGAGTGATTCACCCCAGTCCTGTCCTTAGAGTGATTCCCCCCAGCCCTGTCCTTAGAGTGATTCACCCCAGCCCTGTCCTTAGAGTGATTCTCCCCCAGCCCTGTCCGTAGAGTGATTCACCCCAGCCCTGTCCTTAGATTGATTCCCCCCCAGAACTGTCCTTAGAGTGATTCACCCTCAGCCCTGTCCTTAGAGTGATTCACACCCAGCCCTTTCCTTAGAGTGATTCACCCCAGTCCTGTCCTTTGAGTGATTCACTCCCAGCCCTTTCCTTAGAGTGATTCACCCCAGCCCTGTCCTTAGAGTGATTCACCCCTAGCCCTGTCCTTAGAGTGATCCCCCCAGCCCTGTCCTTATAGTGATTCCCCCCAGCCGTTTCCTTAGAGTGATTCACCCCAGCCCTGTCCTTAGAGTGATTCACCCCAGCCCTGTCCTTAGAGTGATTCACCCCAGCCCTGCCCTTAGAGTGATTCCCCCCAGCCCTGTCCTTATAGTGATTCCCCCCAGCCCTGTCCTTAGAGTGATTCACCCCCAGCCTTGTCCTTAGAGTGATTCCCCCCCAGCCCTGTCCTTAGAGTGATTCACTCCCAGCCCTGTCCTTAGAGTGATTCACCCCAGCCCTGTCCTTAGAGTGATTCACCCCAGTCCTGTCCTTAGAGTGATTCACCCCAGCCCTGTCCTTAGAGTGATTCACCCCAGCCCTGTCCTTAGAGTGATTCCCCCCAGCCCTGTCCTTAGAGTGATTCACCCCAGCCCTGTCCTTAGAGTGATTCCCCCCCCAGCCCTGTCCGTAGAGTGATTCACCCCAGCCCTGTCCTTAGATTGATTCCCCCCCAGAACTGTCCTTAGAGTGATTCACCCTCAGCCATGTCCTTAGAGTGATTCACACCCAGCCCTTTCCTTAGAGTGATTCACCCCAGTCCTGTCCTTGCAGTGATTCCCCCCCAGCCCTGTCCGTAGAGTGATTCACCCCAGCCCTGTCCTTAGATTGATTCCCCCCCAGAACTGTCCTTAGAGTGATTCACCCTCAGCCCTGTCCTTAGAGTGATTCACACCCAGCCCTGTCCTTAGAGTGATTCACCCCAGTCCTGTCCTTGCAGTGATTCACCCCCAGCCCTGTCCTTAGAGTGATTCACCACAGCCCTGTCCTTAGAGTGATTCACCCCTAGCCCTGTCCTTTGAGTGATTCACTCCCAGCCCTTTCCTTAGAGTGATTCACCCCAGCCCTGTCCTTAGAGTGATTCACCCCTAGCCCTGTCCTTAGAGTGATCCCCCCAGCCCTGTCCTTATAGTGATTCCCCCCAGCCGTTTCCTTAGAGTGATTTACCCCAGTCCTGTCCTTAGAGTGATTCACCCCAGCCCTGTCATTAGAGTGATTCCCCCCCAGCCCTGTCCTTAGAGTGATTCACCCCAGCCCTGTCCTTAGAGTGATTCACCCCAGCCCTGTCCATAGAGTTATTCACCCCCAGCCCTGTCCTTAGAGTGATTCACCCCCAGCCCTGGCGTTAGAGTGATTCACCCCAGTCCTGTCCTTACAGTGATTCACCCCAGCCCTGTCCTTAGAGTGATTCACCCTATCCCTGTCCTTAGAGTGATTCACCCCAGCCCTGTCCTTAGAGTGAATCCCCCCAGCCCTGTCCTTATAGTGATCCCCCCCAGCCGTGTCCTTAGAGTGATTCACCCCCAGCCCTGTCCTTAGAGTGATTCCCCCCCAGCCCTGTCCTTAGAGTGATTGACTACCCAGCCTTGTCCTTAGAGTGATTCCCCCCAGCCCTGTCCTTATAGTGATTCCCCCCAGCTGTGTCCTTAGAGTGATTCACCCCCAGCCCTGTCCTTAGAGTGATTCACCCCAGCCCTGTACTTAGAGTGATTCACCCACAGCCCTGTCCTTAGAGTGATTCACCCCCAGCCCTGTCCTTAGAGTGATTCACCCCACTCCTGTCCTTAGAGTGATTCACCCCAGCCCTGTCCTTAGAGTGATTCACCCCAGCCCTGTCCTTAGAGTGATTCCCCCCCAGCCCTGTCCTTAGAGTGATTCACCCCCAGCCCTGTCCTTAGAGTGATTCACCACAGCCCTGTAAATAGAGTGATTCACCCCTAGCCCTATCCTTAGAGTGATTCACTCCCAGCCCTTTCCTTAGAGTGATTCACCCCAGCCCTGTCCTTAGAGTGATCCCCCCAGCCCTGTCCTTATAGTGATTCCCCCCAGCCCTGTCCTTAGAGTGATTCACCCCAGTCCTGTCCTTAGAGTGATTCACCCCAGCCCTGTCCTTAGAGTGATTCCCCCCCAGCCCTGTCCTTAGAGTGATTCACCCCAGCCCTGTCCTTAGAGTGATTCACCCCCAGCCCTGTCCTTAGAGTGATTCACCCCCAGCCCTGTCCTTAGAATGATTCACCCCCAGCCCTGTCGTTAGAGTGATTCAACCCAGTCCTGTCATTACAGTGATTCACCCCAGCCCTGTCCTTAGAGTGATTCACCCCAGCCCTGTCCTTAGAGTGATTCACCCCAGCCCTGCCCTTAGAGTGATTCCCCCCAGCCCTGTCCTTATAGTGATTCCCCCCAGCCCTGTCCTTAGAGTGATTCACCCCCAGCCTTGTCCTTAGAGTGATTCCCCCCCAGCCCTGTCCTTAGAGTGATTCACTCCCAGCCCTGTCCTTAGAGTGATTCACCCCAGCCCTGTCCTTAGAGTGATTCACCCCAGCCCTGTCCTTAGATTGATTCCCCCCCAGAACTGTCCTTATAGTGATTCACCCCAGTCCTGTCATTGCAGTGATTCACCCCCAGCCCTGTCCTTAGAATGATTCACCACAGCCCTGTCCTTAGAGTGATTTACCCCCAGCCCTGTCGTTAGAGTGATTCACCCCAGTCCTGTCCTTACAGTGATTCACCCCTGCCCTGTCCTTAGAGTGATTCACCACAGCCCTGTCCTTAGAGTGATTCACCCCTAGCCCTGTCCTTAGAGTGATTCACCCATAGCCCTGTCCTTAGATTGATTCCCCCCCAGCCCTGTCCTTAGAGTGATTCACCCCCAGCCCTGTCCTTAGAGTGATTCACACCCAGCCGTGTCCTTAGAGTGATTCACCCCAGCCCTGTCCTTAGAGTGATTCCCCCCCAGCCCTGTCCTTAGAGTGATTAACCCCAGCCCTGTCCTTAGAGTGATTCACCACAGCCCTGTAAATAGAGTGATTCACCCCTAGCCCTGTCCTTAGAGTGATTCACTCCCAGCCCTTTACTTAGAGTGATTCACCCCAGCCCTGTCCTTAGAGTGATCCCCCCAGCCCTGTCCTTATAGTGATTCCCCCCAGCCCTGTCCTTAGAGTAATTCACCCTAGTCCTGTCCTTAGAGTGATTCACCCCAGCCCTGTCCTTAGAGTGATTCCCCCCCAGCCCTGTCCTTAGAGTGATTCACCCCAGCCCTGTCCTTAGAGTGATTCACCCCCAGCCCTGTCCTTAGAGTGATTCACCCCCAGCCCTGTCCTTAGAGTGATTCACCACAGCCCTGTCCTTAGAGTGATTCACCCCTAGCCCTGTCCTTAGAGTGATTCACTCCCAGCCCTTTCCTTAGAGTGATTCACCCCAGCCCTGTCCTTAGAGTGATCCCCCCAGCCCTGTCCTTATAGTGATTCCCCCCAGCCCTGTCCTTAGAGTGATTCACCCCAGTCCTGTCCTTAGAGTGATTCACCCCAGCCCTGTCCTTAGAGTGATTCCCCCCCCAGCCCTGTCCTTAGAGTGATTCACCCCCAGCCCTGTCCTTAGAGTGATTTACCCCCAGCCCTGTCGTTAGAGTGATTCACCCCAGTCCTGTCCTTACATTGATTCACCCCTGCCCTGTCCTTAGAGTGATTCACCCCAGCCCTGTCCTTAGGGTGATTCACCCCAGCCCTGCCCTTAGAGTGATTCCCCCCAGCCCTGTCCTTATAGTGATTCCCCCCAGCCCTGTCCTTAGAGTGATTCACCCCCAGCCTTGTCCTTAGAGTGATTCCCCCCCAGTCCTGTCCTTAGAGTTATTCACCCCAGCCCTGTCCTTAGAGTGATTCTCCCCCAGCCCTGTCCGTAGAGTGATTCACCCCAGCCCTGTCCTTAGATTGATTCAACCCCAGCCCTGTCCTTAGAGTGATTCACCCCAGCCCTGTCCTTAGAGTGATTAACCCCAGTCCTGTCCTTAGAGTGATTCACCCCAGCCCTGTCCTTACAGTGATTCCCCCCCAGCCCTGTCCTTAGAGTGATTCACCCCAGTCCTGTCCTTAGAGTGATTCACCCCAGCCCTGTCCTTAGGTTGATTCCCCCCAGCCCTGTCCTTAGAGTGATTCACCCCAGCCCTGTCCTTAGAGTGATTCCTCCCCAGCCCTTTCCGTAGATTGATTCACCCCAGTCCTGTCCTTAGATTGATTCCCCCCCAGCCCTGTCCTTAGAGTGATTCACCCCCAGCCCTGTCCTTAGAGTGATTCACACCCAGCCCTGTCCTTAGATTGATTCCCCCCCAGCCCTGTCCTTAGAGTGATTCACCCCCAGCCCTGTCCTTAGAGTGATTAACCACAGCCCTGTAAATAGAGTGATTCACCCCCAGCCCTGTCCTTAGAGTGATTAACCACAGCCCTGTAAATAGAGTGATTCACCCCAGCCCTGTCCTTAGATTGATTCCCCCCCAGAACTGTCCTTAGAGTGATTCACCCTCAGCCCTGTCCTTAGAGTGATTCACACCCAGCCCTGTCCTTAGAGTGATTCACCCCAGTCCTGTCCTTGCAGTGATTCACCCCCAGCCCTGTCCTTAGAGTGATTCACCACAGCCCTGTCCTTGGAGTGATTCACCCCTAGCCCTGTCCTTTGAGTGATTCACTCCCAGCCCTTTCCTTAGAGTGATTCACCCCCAGCCCTGTCCTTAGAGTGATTCACCCCTAGCCCTGTCCTTAGAGTGATCCCCCCAGCCCTGTCCTTATAGTGATTCCCCCCAGCCGTTTCCTTAGAGTGATTCACCCCAGTCCTGTCCTTAGAGTGATTCACCCCAGCCCTGTCATTAGAGTGATTCCCCCCCAGCCCTGTCCTTAGAGTGATTCACCCCAGCCCTGTCCTTAGAGTGATTCACCCCAGCCCTGTCCATAGAGTGATTCACCCCCAGCCCTGTCCTTAGAGTGATTCACCCCCAGCCCTGGCGTTAGAGTGATTCACCCCAGTCCTGTCCTTACAGTGATTCACCCCAGCCCTGTCCTTAGAGTGATTCACCCTATCCCTGTCCTTAGAGTGATTCACCCCAGCCCTGTCCTTAGAGTGAATCCCCCCAGCCCTGTACTTATAGTGATCCCCCTTAGCCGTGTCCTTAGAGTGATTCACCCCCAGCCCTGTCCTTAGAGTGATTCCCCCCCAGCCCTGTCCTTAGAGTGATTGACTACCCAGCCCTGTCCTTAGAGTGATTCCCCCCAGCCCTGTCCTTATAGTGATTCCCCCCAGTTGTGTCCTTAGAGTGATTCACCCCCAGCCCTGTCCTTAGAGTGATTCACCCCAGCCCTGTACTTAGAGTGATTCACCCACAGCCCTGTCCTTAGAGTGATTCACCCCCAGCCCTGTCCTTAGAGTGATTCACCCCACTCCTGTCCTTAGAGTGATTCACCCCAGCCCTGTCCTTAGAGTGATTCACCCCAGCCCTGTCCTTAGAGTGATTCCCCCCCAGCCCTGTCCTTAGAGTGATTCACCCCCAGCCCTGTCCTTAGAGTGATTCACCACAGCCCTGTAAATAGAGTGATCCCCCCAGCCCTGTCCTTATAGTGATTCCCCCCAGCCCTGTCCTTAGAGTGATTCACCCCAGTCCTGTCCTTAGAGTGATTCACCCCAGCCCTGTCCTTAGAGTGATTCCCCCCCAGCCCTGTCCTTAGAGTGATTCACCCCAGCCCTGTCCTTAGAGTGATTCACCCCCAGCCCTGTCCTTAGAGTGATTCACCCCCAGCCCTGTCCTTAGAATGATTCACCCCCAGCCCTGTCGTTAGAGTGATTCACCCCAGTCCTGTCATTACAGTGATTCACCCCAGCCCTGTCCTTAGAGTGATTCACCCCAGCCCTGTCCTTAGAGTGATTCACCCCCAGCCCTGTCCTTAGAATGATTCACCCCCAGCCCTGTCGTTAGAGTGATTCACCCCAGTCCTGTCATTACAGTGATTCACCCCAGCCCTGTCCTTAGAGTGATTCACCCCAGCCCTGCCCTTAGAGTGATTCCCCCCAGCCCTGTCCTTATAGTGATTCCCCCCAGCCCTGTCCTTAGAGTGATTCACCCCCAGCCTTGTCCTTAGAGTGATTCCCCCCCAGCCCTGTCCTTAGAGTGATTCACTCCCAGCCCTGTCCTTAGAGTGATTCACCCCAGCCCTGTCCTTAGAGTGATTCACCCCAGCCCTGTCCTTAGATTGATTCCCCCCCAGAACTGTCCTTATAGTGATTCACCCCAGTCCTGTCCTTGCAGTGATTCACCCCCAGCCCTGTCCTTAGAGTGATTCACCCCCAGCCCTGTCCTTAGAGTGATTCACCCCCAGCCCTGTCCTTAGAATGATTCACCCCCAGCCCTGTCGTTAGAGTGATTCACCCCAGTCCTGTCATTACAGTGATTCACCCCAGCCCTGTCCTTAGAGTGATTCACCCCAGCCCTGTCCTTAGAGTGATTCACCCCAGCCCTGCCCTTAGAGTGATTCCCCCCAGCCCTGTCCTTATAGTGATTCCCCCAGCCCTGTCCTTAGAGTGATTCACCCCCAGCCTTGTCCTTAGAGTGATTCCCCCCCAGCCCTGTCCTTAGAGTGATTCACTCCCAGCCCTGTCCTTAGAGTGATTCACCCCAGCCCTGCCCTTAGAGTGATTCACCCCAGCCCTGTCCTTAGATTGATTCCCCCCCAGAACTGTCCTTATAGTGATTCACCCCAGTCCTGTCCTTGCAGTGATTCACCCCCAGCCCTGTCCTTAGAGTGATTCACCACAGCCCTGTCCTTAGAGTGATTCACCCCTAGCCCTGTCCTTAGAGTGATTCACCCATAGCCCTGTCCTTAGATTGATTCCCCCCAAGCCCTGTCCTTAGAGTGATTCACCCCCAGCCCTGTCCTTAGAGTGATTCACACCCAGCCCTGTCCTTAGAGTGATTCACCCCAGCCCTGTCCTTAGAGTGATTCCCTCCCAGCCCTGTCCTTAGAGTGATTAACCCCAGCCCTGTCCTTAGAGTGATTCACCACAGCCCTGTAAATAGAGTGATTCACCCCTAGCCCTGTCCTTAGAGTGATTCACTCCCAGCCCTTTCCTTAGAGTGATTCACCCCAGCCCTGTCCTTAGAGTGATCCCCCCAGCCCTGTCCTTATAGTGATTCCCCCCAGCCCTGTCCTTAGAGTAATTCACCCTAGTCCTGTCCTTAGAGTGATTCACCCCAGCCCTGTCCTTAGAGTGATTCCCCCCCAGCCCTGTCCTTAGAGTGATTCACCCCAGCCCTGTCCTTAGAGTGATTCACCCCCAGCCCTGTCCTTAGAGTGATTCACCCCCAGCCCTGTCCTTAGAGTGATTCACCACAGCCCTGTCCTTAGAGTGATTCACCCCTAGCCCTGTCCTTAGAGTGATTCACTCCCAGCCCTTTCCTTAGAGTGATTCACCCCAGCCCTGTCCTTAGAGTGATCCCCCCAGCCCTGTCCTTATAGTGATTCCCCCCAGCCCTGTCCTTAGAGTGATTCACCCCAGTCCTGTCCTTAGAGTGATTCACCCCAGCCCTGTCCTTAGAGTGATTCCCCCCCAGCCCTGTCCTCAGAGTGATTCACCCCAGCCCTGTCCTTAGAGTGATTCACCCCCAGCCCTGTCCTTAGAGTGATTCACCCCCAGCCCTGTCCTTAGAGTGATTCACCCCCAGCCCTGTCGTTAGAGTGATTCACCCCAGTCCTGTCCTTACAGTGATTCACCCCTGCCCTGTCCTTAGAGTGATTCACCCCAGCCCTGTCCTTAGAGTGATTCACCCCAGCCCTGCCCTTAGAGTGATTCCCCCCAGCCCTGTCCTTATAGTGATTCCCCCCAGCCCTGTCCTTAGAGTGATTCACCCCCAGCCTTGTCCTTAGAGTGATTCCCCCCCAGCCCTGTCCTTAGAGTGATTCACTCCCAGCCCTGTCCTTAGAGTGATTCACCCCAGCCCTGTCCTTAGAGTGATTCACCCCAGTCCTGTCCTTAGAGTGATTCACCCCAGCCCTGTCCTTACAGTGATTCCCCCCCAGCACTGTCCTTAGAGTGATTCACCCCAGTCCTGTCCTTAGAGTGATTCACCCCAGCCCTGTCCTTTGAGTGATTCCCCCCAGCCCTGTCCTTAGAGTTATTCACCCCAGCCCTGTCCTTAGAGTGATTCCCCCCCAGCCCTGTCCGTAGAGAGATTCACCCCAGCCCTGTCCTTAGATTGATTCCCCCCCAGCCCTGTCCTTAGAGTGATTCACCCCAGCCCTGTCCTTAGAGTGATTCACCCCAGTCCTGTCCTTAGAGTGATTCCCCCCCAGCCCTGTCCGTAGAGTGATTCACCCCAGCCCTGTCCTTAGATTGATTCCCCCCCAGAACTGTCCTTAGAGTGATTCACCCTCAGCCCTGTCCCTAGAGTGATTCACACCCAGCCCTGTCCTTAGAGTGATTCACCCCAGTCCTGTCCTTGCAGTGATTCACCCCCAGCCCTGTCCTTAGAGTGATTCACCCCAGCCCTGTCCTTAGAGTGATCCCCCCAGCCCTGTCCTTATAGTGATTCCCCCCAGCCCTGTCCTTAGAGTGATTCACCCCAGTCCTGTCCTTAGAGTGATTCACCCCAGCCCTGTCCTTAGAGTGATTCCCCCCCAGCCCTGTCCTTAGAGTGATTCACCCCAGCCCTGTCCTTAGAGTGATTCACCCCCAGCCCTGTCCTTAGAATGATTCACCCCCAGCCCTGTCGTTAGAGTGATTCACCCCAGTCCTGTCATTACAGTGATTCACCCCAGCCCTGTCCTTAGAGTGATTCACCACAGCCCTGTCCTTAGAGTGATTCACCCCAGCCCTGCCCTTATAGTGATTCCCCCCAGCCCTGTCCTTAGAGTGATTCACCCCCAGCCTTGTCCTTAGAGTGATTCCCCCCCAGCCCTGTCCTTAGAGTGATTCACTCCCAGCCCTGTCCTTAGAGTGATTCACCCCAGCCCTGTCCTTAGAGTGATTCACCCCAGACCTGTCCTTAGAGTGATTCACCCCAGCCCTGTCCTTACAGTGATTCCTCCCCAGCCCTGTCCTTAGAGTGACTCACCCCAGTCCTGTCCTTAGAGTGATTCACCCCAGCCCTGTCCTTAGAGTGATTCCCCCAGCCCTGTCCTTAGAGTGATTCACCCCTGCCCTGTCCTTAGAGTGATTCCCCCCCAGCCGTGTCCGTAGAGTGATTCACCCCAGCCCTGTCCTTAGATTGATTCCCCCCCAGCCCTGTCCTTAGAGTGATTCACCCCCAGCCCTGTCCTTAGAGTGATTCCCCCCCAACCCTGTCCTTAGAGTGAATGACTCCCAGCCCTGTCCTTAGAGTGATTCCCCCCAGCCCTGTCCTTATTGTGATTCCCCCCAGCCCTGTCCTTAGAGTGATTCACCCCCAGCCCTGTCCTTAGAGTGATTCACCCCAGCCCTGTACTTAGAGTGATTCACCCACAGCCCTGTCCTTAGAGTGATTCACCCCCAGCCCTGTCCTTAGAGTGATTCACCCCACTCCTGTCCTTAGAGTGATTCACCCCAGCCCTGTCCTTAGAGTGATTCACCCCAGCCCTGTCCTTAGAGTGATTCACCCCCAGCCCTGTCCTTAGAGTGATTCACCCCAGCCCTGTACTTAGAGTGATTCACCCACAGCCCTGTCCTTAGAGTGATTCACCCCCAGCCCTGTCCTTAGAGTGATTCACCCCACTCCTGTCCTTAGAGTGATTCACCCCAGCCCTGTCCTTAGAGTGATTAACCCCAGCCCTGTCCTTAGAGTGATTCCTCCCCAGCCCTGTCCTTAGAGTGACTCACCCCAGTCCTGTCCTTAGAGTGATTCACCCCAGCCCTGTCCTTAGAGTGATTCCCCCAGCCCTGTCCTTAGAGTGATTCACCCCTGCCCTGTCCTTAGAGTGATTCCCCCCCAGCCGTGTCCGTAGAGTGATTCACCCCAGCCCTGTCCTTAGATTGATTCCCCCCCAGCCCTGTCCTTAGAGTGATTCACCCCCAGCCCTGTCCTTAGAGTGATTCCCCCCCAACCCTGTCCTTAGAGTGAATGACTCCCAGCCCTGTCCTTAGAGTGATTCCCCCCAGCCCTGTCCTTATTGTGATTCCCCCCAGCCCTGTCCTTAGAGTGATTCACCCCCAGCCCTGTCCTTAGAGTGATTCACCCCAGCCCTGTACTTAGAGTGATTCACCCACAGCCCTGTCCTTAGAGTGATTCACCCCCAGCCCTGTCCTTAGAGTGATTCACCCCACTCCTGTCCTTAGAGTGATTCACCCCAGCCCTGTCCTTAGAGTGATTCACCCCAGCCCTGTCCTTAGAGTGATTCACCCCCAGCCCTGTCCTTAGAGTGATTCACCCCAGCCCTGTACTTAGAGTGATTCACCCACAGCCCTGTCCTTAGAGTGATTCACCCCCAGCCCTGTCCTTAGAGTGATTCACCCCAGCCCTGTCCTTAGAGTGATTCACCCCAGCCCTGTCCTTAGAGTGATTCACCCCAGCCCTGTCCTTAGAGTGATTCCCCCCCAGCCCTGTCCTTAGAGTGATTCACCCCCAGCCCTGTCCTTAGAGTGATTCACCACAGCCCTGTAAATAGAGTGATTCACCCCTAGCCCTGTCCTTAGAGTGATTCACTCCCAGCCCTTTCCTTAGAGTGATTCACCCCAGCCCTGTCCTTAGAGTGATCCCCCCAGCCCTGTCCTTATAGTGATTCCCCCCAGCCCTGTCCTTAGAGTGATTCACCCCAGTCCTGTCCTTAGAGTGATTCACCCCAGCCCTGTCCTTAGAGTGATTCCCCCCCAGCCCTGTCCTTAGAGTGATTCACCCCAGCCCTGTCCTTAGAGTGATTCACCCCCAGCCCTGTCCTTAGAGTGATTCACCCCCAGCCCTGTCCTTAGAGTGATTCACCACAGCCCTGTAAATAGAGTGATTCACCCCTAGCCCTGTCCTTAGAGTGATTCACTCCCAGCCCTTTCCTTAGAGTGATTCACCCCAGCCCTGTCCTTATAGTGATTCCCCCGAGCCCTGTCCTTAGAGTAATTCACCCTAGTCCTGTCCTTAGAGTGATTCATCCCAGCCCTGTCCTTAGAGTGATTCCACCCCAGCCCTGTCCTTAAAGTGATTCACCCCAGCCCTGTCCTTAGAGTGATTCACCCCCAGCCCTGTCCTTAGAGTGATTCACCCCCAGCCCTGTCCTTAGAATGATTCACCCCCAGCCCTGTCGTTAGAGTGATTCACCCCAGTCCTGTCATTACAGTGATTCACCCCAGCCCTGTCCTTAGAGTGATTCACCCCAGCCCTGTCCTTAGAGTGATTCACCCCAGCCCTGCCCTTAGAGTGATTCCCCCCAGCCCTGTCCTTATAGTGATTCCCCCCAGCCCTGTCCTTAGAGTGATTCAACCCCAGCCCTGTCCTTAGAGTGATTCACACCCAGCCCTGTCCTTAGAGTGATTCACCCCAGTCCTGTCCTTAGAGTGATTCACCCCCAGCCCTGTCCTTAGAGTGATTCACCCCTAGCCCTGTCCTTTGAGTGATTCACTCCCAGCCCTTTCCTTAGAGTGATTCACCCCAGCCCTGTCCTTAGAATGAGTCACCCCTAGCCCTGTCCTTAGAGTGATCCCCCCAGCCCTGTCCTTATAGTGATTCCCCCCAGCCCTTTCCTTAGAGTGATTCACCACAGTCTTGTCCTTAGAGTGATTCACCCCAGCCCTGTCCATAGAGTGATTCATCCCCAGCCCTGTCGTTAGAGTGATTCACCCCCAGCCCTGTCGTTAGAGTGATTCACCCCAGTCCTGTCCTTACAGTGATTCACCCAAGCCCTGTCCTTAGAGTGATTCACCCCAGCCCTGTCCTTAGAGTGATTCACCCCAGCCCTGTCCTTAGAGTGAATCCCCCCAGCCCTGTCCTTATAGTGATTCCCCCAGCCGTGTCCTTAGAGTGATTCACCCCCAGCCCTGTCCTTAGAGTGATTCCCCCCCAGCCCTGTCCTTAGAGTGATTGACTCCCAGCCCTGTCCTTAGAGTGATTCACCCCCAGGCCTGTCCTTAGAGTGAATCCCCCCAGCCCTGTCCTTATAGTGATTCCCCCAGCCGTGTCCTTAGAGTGATTCACCCCCAGCCCTGTCCTTAGAGTGATTCCCCCCCAGCCCTGTCCTTAGATTGATTGACTCCCAGCCCTGTCCTTAGAGTGATTCCCCCCAGCCCTGTCCTTATAGTGATTCCCCTCAGCCCTGTCCTTAGAGTGATTCACCCCCAGCCCTGTCCTTAGAGTGATTCCCCCCCAGCCCTGTCCTTAGAGTGATTCACCCCCAGCCCTGTCCTTAGAGTGATTCCCCCCAGCCCTGTCCTTATAGTGATTCCCCCCAGCCCTGTCCTTAGAGTGATTCACACCAGCCCTGTCCTTAGAGTGATTCACCCCTAACCCTGTCCTTAGAGTGATTCACCCCAGCCCTGTCCTTATAGTGATTCACCCCAGTCCTGTCCTTTTAGTGATTTCCCCAGCCCTGTCCTTATAGTGATTCACCCCCAGCCCTGTCCTTAGAGTGATTCACCCCAGCCCTGTCCTTACAGTCATTCACTCCCAGCCCTGTCCTTAGTGATTCACCCCCAGCCCTGTCCTCAGAGTGATTCACTCCCTGCCCTGTCCTTAAAGTGATTCCCCCCAGCCCTGTCCTTATAGTGATTCCCCCCAGCCCTGTCCTTAGAGTGATTCACCCCCAGCCCTGTCCTTAGAGTGATTCCCCCCCAGCCCTGTCCTTAGAGTGATTCACTCCCAGCCCTTTCCTTAGAGTGATTCACCCCAGCCCTGTCCTTAGAGTGATTCACCCCTAGCCCTGTCCTTAGAGTGATCCCCCCAGCCCTGTCCTTATAGTGATTCCCCCCAGCCCTTTCCTTAGAGTGATTCACCCCAGTCCTGTCCTTAGAGTGATTCACCCCAGCCCTGTCCTTAGAGTGATTCCCCCCCAGCCCTGTCCTTAGAGTGATTCACCCCAGCCCTGTCCTTAGAGTGATTCATCCCAGCCCTGTCCATAGAGTGATTCACCCCCAGCCCTGTCCTTAGAGTGATTCACCCCCAGCCCTGTCGTTAGAGTGGTTCACCCCAGTCCTGTCCTTACAGTGATTCACCCCAGCCCTGTCCTTAGAGTGATTCACCCCAGCCCTGTCCTTAGAGTGATTCACCCCAGCCCTGTCCTTAGAGTGAATCCCCCCAGCCCTGTCCTTATAGTGATTCCCCCAGCCGTGTCCTTAGAGTGATTCACCCCCAGCCCTGTCCTTAGAGTGATTCCCCCCCGCCCTGTCCTTAGAGTGATTGACTCCCAGCCCTGTCCTTAGAGTGATTCCCCCCAGCCTTGTCCTTATAGTGATTCCCCCCAGCCCTGTCCTTAGAGTGATTCACCCCCAGCCCTGTCCTTAGAGTGATTCCCCCCCAGCCCTGTCCTTAGACTGATTCACCCCCAGCGCTGTCCTTAGAGTGATTCCCCCCAGCCCTGTCCTTATAGTGATTCCCCCCAGCCCTGTCCTTAGAGTGATTCACCCCAGCCCTGTCCTTATAGTGATTCACCCCCAGCCCTGTCCTTAGAGTGATTCACCCCAGCCCTGTCCTTAGAGTGATTCACCCCAGGTTCCCCCTCCCCACTCAGCCCTGTCCTTCTACAGCTGAGGGAGAGGCCTTCTGCTGCTGTTTATACTGTCCTCAGAGTATCCAAACATCCACCCAGAGATGGTATCTCAAATGGCACCCTATAGGGAGTCTTTTGACCAGGGCCCATAGGGAATAGGGAGTCTTTTGACCAGGGCCCATAGGGAATAGGGAGTCTTTTTACCAGGGCCCATAGGGAATAGGGAGTCTTCTGACCAGGGCCCATAGGGAATAGGGAGTCTTTTTACCAGGGCCCATAGGGAATAGGGAGTCTTTTGACCAGGGCCCATAGGGAATAGGGAGTCTTTTGACCAGGGCCCATAGGGAATAGGGAGTCTTTTGACCAGGGCCCATAGGGAATAGGGAGTCTTCTGACCAGGGCCCATAGGGAATAGGGAGTCTTTTGACCAGGGCCCATAGGGAATAGGGAGTCTTTTGACCAGGGCCCATAGGGAATAGGGAGTCTTTTGACCAGGGCCCATAGGGAATAGGGAGTCTTTTGACCAGGGCCCACAGGGAATAGAGAGTCTTTTGATCAGGGCCCATAGGGAATAGGGAGTCTTTTGACCAGGGCCCATGGGGAATAGGGAGTCTTTTGACCAGGGCCCATAGGGAATAGGGAGTATTTTGACCAGGGCCCATAGGGAATAGGGAGTCTTTTGACCAGGGCCCATAGGGCATAGAGAGTCTTTTGATCAGGGCCCATAGGGCATAGAGAGTCTTTTGACCAGGGCCCATAGGGAATAGGGAGTCTTTTGACCAGGGCCCAAAGGGAATAGGGAGTCTTTTGACCAGGGCCCATAGGGAATAGGGAGTCTTTTGACCAGGGCCCATAGGGAATAGGGAGTCTTTTGACCAGGGCGCATAGGGAATAGGGAGTCTTTTGACCTGGGCCCATAGGGAATAGGGAGTCTTTTGACCAGGGCCCATAGGGATTAGGGAGTCTTTTTTCTTTAAGGAAAGGTGGCTTCAATGGAGGTCTCATCCCACACTCCTCAGACCAAAGGAGGCACCATCCCACACCCCTCAGACCAGTGGAGGCACCCTCCCACACCCCTCAGACCAAAGGAGGCACCATCCCACACCCCTCAGACCAAAGGAGGTACCATCCCACACCCCTCAGACCAAAGGAGGCACCATCCCACACCCCTCAGACCAAAGGAGGCACCATCCCACACCCCTCAGACCAATGGAGGCACCATCCCACATCCCTCAGACCAATGGAGGAACCATCCCACACCCCTCAGACCAAAGGAGGCACCATCCCACACCCCTCAGACCATGCTGGTCCGCACGTGAGCCCACTGGAGCCGCAGCCGCAGCCACCACATAACGACAGGTGTGTGTTGACCCGGCTGGTTCACTGCTCACACACACACACACACACACACACACACACACACACACACACACACACACACACACACACACACACACACACACACACACACACACACACACTCCTGACTGTGCCCTGACCGATAGACCTTTGTTAGTCTTTGTTAATGTATCTCGTGGCAAGCGGTTGGCCGTTGCGTAACAACATTCCCAGCGCTCACCTCCTCGTCTTCCCTTTTGGACCCCCTGTATCCGATAATGTGTCCCAGGAAAAGTAGGTTGCAACCGAACACCGTTCCCCAACAGCTCATTTACGCTGAAGCCTCCATTGAAGCATGCTCTGGTTTCCTGAGGGATTCATAAGAAATGGGTCACGGCCAACAACAAGGGTTCAGCCCTATTGGCCTTGGTCAACACAGTGAATTCGGGAAAGTATTCAAACCACTTACTTTTTTTCCCACATTTAAAAAAAAAGTTACAGCCTTTATTCTTAAATATTTGTTTTCTCGTCAATCTACACATAATAACCCATAATGACAAAGCAAAAACAGTGTTTTAGAAATGTTTGGAAATGTCTTCAAAATAAAAAACAGAAATAGCTTATGGTCTGATGAAACCAAGATTGAACTCTTTGGTCTGAATGTCAAGCGTCACATCTGGAGGAAACCTGGCACCATCCCTACGGTGAAGCATGGTGGTGGCAGCATCATGCTGTGGGGAAGATTTTCAGAGGCAGGGACTGGGAGACTAGTCAGGATTGAAGTAAGATGAACGGAGCAAAGTACAGAGAGATCCGTGATGAGAGCGCTCAGGACCTCAGACTGGGGTGAAGGTTCACCTTCCAACAGGACAATGACCCTAAACATCCAGCGAAGACAACGCAGGAGTGGCTTTGGGACAAGTCTCTGAATGTCCTTGAGGTGCCCAGTCAGAGCCTGGACTTGAACCCGATCTAACATCTCTGGAGAGACCTGAAAATAGCTGTGCAGCGATGCTCCCCATCCAACCTGACAGAGCTTGAGAGGATCTGCAGAGAAGAATGGGAGAAACACCCAAAATACAGGTGTACCAAGCTTGTAGTGTCATACCCAAGAAGAACAATGCTGTAATCACTGCCAAAGGTGCTTCAATAAGGTACTGAGTAAAAGGGTCTGAATACTTATGTAAATGTGATATTTCAGGGGGGGGTTTTGTATAAATTATGCAAACATTTCTAAAAACCTATTTTTGCTTTGTCATTATGGGCTATTGTATGTAGTTTGATGAAGGGAAAAACAACAACAATTTAATCAATTACAGAATAAGGCTGTAACGTAACAAAATGTGGAAAAAGTCAAGGGGTCTGAACACTTTCCCGAATGCACTGTATGTGGGGAATACGGTGACTATTTCTCTGTGTGGACGTTTGGATGCTCTGAGACAGTGAGGAGCAGACAGCTGCAGAAGGTTTCTCTCTCTAGTGTAAGGATCCCAATCCCCCTGTGCCCCCCCCCCCCCCCCCCCATCATAATCTCACTGCAGCTCAACTTTCTATCAGCTAATTTCAGAGACAGATACTGTAGAGGCACTTTCTCTCTGTAGTGACCAGGGGTAGAATACTAAACCCTAAACCCTAACATTAACACTAATTGTAACTGTAACTCTAGAAGGCTGTTGCATATCTTAGGCTGTTGCGTTTAATAGTTATTTGATCTTGTGACCATCTATAGATCATCTATAGGAGAATGTCTAAATAAAGTGTGACCAAATCAGGGGAATTGGAAAATCACCCCAAGGACTTCTTGATAGGTGCTGGATCACCGGGCTGGGCAGTCAATGCTAAAACAACAAGGACAAGTTACAATCCATGGACCCCAAGTCAGATTCCATAGACCCTCAATCAGATTCCATAGACCCTAAATCAGATTCCATAGACCCTAAGTCAGATTCCATAGACCCTAAATCAGATTCCATAGACCCTAAATCAGATTCCATAGATGCTAAATCAGATTCCATGGACCCCAAGTCAGATTCCATAGACCCTAAATCAGATTCCATAGACCCTAAATCAGATTCCATAGACTCTAAATCAGATTCCATGGACCCTAAATCAGATTCCATAGATCTTCAATCAGATTCCATGGACCTCAAGTCAGATTCCATAGACCCTAAATCAGATTCCATAGACCCTAAATCAGATTCCATAGACCCTAAATCAGATTCCGTGGAACCTAAATCAGATTCCATAGACCCTAAATCAGATTCCATAGACCCTGAATCAGATTCCATAGACCCTAAAAGAGATTCAATAGACCCTGAATCAGATTCCATAGACCCTAAATCAGATTCCATGGACCCCAAGTCAGATTCCATAGACCCTAAATCAGATTCCATAGACCCTAAATCAGATTCCATAGACCCTAAATCAGATTCCATAGACCCTAAGTCAGATTCCATAGACCCTAAGTCAGATTCCATAGACCCTAAGTCAGATTCCATAGACCATAAATCTGATTCCATGGACCTTAAATCAGATTCCATAGACCCTAAATCGGATTCCATAGACACTAAATAAGATTCCACAGACCCTAACTCAGATTCCATAGACCCTAAGTCAGATTCCATAGACCCTAAATCAGATTCCATAGACCATAAATCAGATTCCATAGACCCTAAGTCAGATTCCATAGACTCTAAATCAGATTCCATAGACCCTAAATCAGATTCCATAGACGCTAAATCAGATTCCATAGACCCTAAATCAGATTCCATAGACCCTAAATCAGATTCCATAGACCCTAAGTCAGATTCCATAGACCCTAAGTCAGATTCCATAGACCCTAAGTCAGATTCCATAGACAATAAATCTGATTCCATGGACCTTAAATCAGATTCCATAGACCCTAAATCGGATTCCATAGACACTAAATAAGATTCCACAGACCCTAACTCAGATTCCATAGACCCTAAGTCAGATTCCATAGACCCTAAATCAGATTCCATAGACCATAAATCAGATTCCATAGACCCTAAGTCAGATTCCATAGACTCTAAATCAGATTCCATAGACCCTAAATCAGATTCCATAGACGCTAAATCAGATTCCATAGACCCTAAATCAGGTTCCATAGACCCTAAATCAGATTCCATAGACCCTAAATCAGATTCCATAGACCCTAAATCAGACTCCATAGACCCTAAATCAGATTCCATGGACCCTAAATCGGATTCCATAGACACTAAATCAGATTCCATAGACCCTAAGTCAGACTCCATAGACCCTAAGTCAGATTCCATAGACCCTAAATCAGATTCCATAGACCATAAATCAGATTCCATAGACCCTAAGTCAGATTCCATAGACCCTAAATCAGATTCCATAGACCCTAAATCAGATTCCATAGATGCTAAATCAGATTCCATGGACCCCAAGTCAGATTCCATAGACCCTAAATCAGATTCCATAGACCCTAAATCAGATTCCATAGACTCTAAATCAGATTCCATGGACCCCAAATCAGATTCCATAGACCTTCAATCAGATTCCATGGACCTCAAGTCAGATTCCATAGACCCTAAATCAGATTCCATAGACCCTAAATCAGATTCCATAGACCCTAAATCAGATTCCGTGGACCCTAAATCAGATTCCGTAGACCCTAAATCAGATTCCATAGACCCTGAATCAGATTCCATAGACCCTAAATCAGATTCCATAGACCCTGAATCAAATTCCATAGACCCTAAATCAGATTCCATAGACCCTAAGTCAGATTCCATAGACTCTAAGTCAGATTCCATAGACCCTAAGTCAGATTCCATAGACCATAAATCTGATTCCATGGACCTTAAATCAGATTCCATAGACCCTAAATCGGATTCCATAGACACTAAATAAGATTCCATAGACCCTAAGTCAGATTCCATAGACCCTAAGTCAGATTCCATAGACCCTAAATCAAGTTCCATAGACAATAAATCAGATTCCATAGACCCTAAGTCAGATTCCATAGACTCTAAATCAGATTCCATGGACCCTAAATCGGATTCCATAGACACTAAATCAGATTCCATAGACCCTAAGTCAGATTCCATAGACCCTAAGTCAGATTCCATAGACCCTAAATCAGATTCCATCGACCATAAATCAGATTCCATAGACCCTAAGTCAGATTCCATAGACCCTAAATCAGATTCCATAGACCCTAAATCAGATTCCATAGATGCTAAATCAGATTCCATGGACCCCAAGTCAGATTCCATAGACCCTAAATCAGATTCCATAGACCCTAAATCAGATTCCATAGACCCTAAATCAGATTCCGTGGACCCTAAATCAGATTCCATAGACCCTAAATCAGATTCCATAGACCCTGAATCAGATTCCATAGACCCTAAATCAGATTCCATAGACCCTGAATCAAATTCCATAGACCCTAAATCAGATTCCATGGACCCCAAGTCAGATTCCATAGACCCTAAATCAGATTCCATAGACCCTAAATCAGATTCCATAGACCCTAAATCAGATTCCATAGACCCTAAGTCAGATTCCATAGACCCTAAGTCAGATTCCATAGACCTTAACTCAGATTCCATAGACCACAAATCTGATTCCATGGACCTTAAATCAGATTCCATAGACCCTAAATCGGATTCCATAGACACTAAATAAGATTCCATAGACCCTAAGTCAGATTCCATAGACCCTAAGTCAGATTCCATAGACCCTAAATCAAGTTCCATAGACAATAAATCAGATTCCATAGACCCTAAGTCAGATTCCGTAGACTCTAAATCAGATTCCATAGAGCCTAAATCAGATTCCATAGACGCTAAATCAGATTCCATAGACCCTAAATCAGATTCCATAGACCCTAAATCAGATTCCATAGACCCTAAATCAGATTCCATAGACCCTAAATCAGACTCCATAGACCCTAAATCAGATTCCATGGACCCTAAATCGGATTCCATAGACACTAAATCAGATTCCATAGACCCTAAGTCAGATTCCATAGACCCTAAGTCAGATTCCATAGACCCTAAATCAGATTCCATAGACCATAAATCAGATTCCATAGACCATAAATCAGATTCCATAGACCGTAAGTCAGATTCCATAGACCCTAAATCAGATTCCATGGACCCTAAATCAGATTCCATAGATACTAAATCAGATTCCATGGACCCCAAGTCAGATTCCATAGACCCTAAATCAGATTCCATAGACCCTAAATCAGATTCCATAGACTCTAAATCAGATTCCATGGACCCTAAATCAGATTCCATAGACCTTCAATCAGATTCCATGGACCTCAAGTCAGATTCCATAGACCCTAAATCAGATTCCATAGACCCTAAATCAGATTCCATAGACCCTAAATCAGATTCCGTGGACCCTAAATCAGATTCCATAGACCCTAAATCAGATTCCATAGACCCTGAATCAGATTCCATAGACCCTAAATCAGATTCCATAGACCCTGAATCAAATTCCATAGACCCTAAATCAGATTCCATGGACCCCAAGTCAGATTCCATAGACCCTAAATCAGATTCCATAGACCCTAAATCAGATTCCATAGACCCTAAATCAGATTCCATAGACCCTAAATCAGATTCCATAGACCCTAAGTCAGATTCCATAGACCCTAAGTCAGATTCCATAGACCCTAAGTCAGATTCCATAGACCCTAAATCAGATTCCATAGACCATAAATAAGATTCCATAGACCCTAAGTCAGATTCCATAGACCCTAAGTCAGATTCCATAGACCCTAAATCAGATTCCATAGACCCTAAGACAGATTCCATAGACCCTAAATCAGATTCCATAGACCCTAAATCAGATTCCATAGATGCTAAATCAGATTCCATGGACCCCAAGTCAGATTCCATAGACCCTAAATCAGATTCCATAGACCCTAAATCAGATTCCATAGACCCTAAATCAGATTCCATGGACCCTAAATCGGATTCCATAGACACTAAATCAGATTCCATAGACCCTAAGTCAGATTCCATAGACCCTAAGTCAGATTCCATAGACCCTAAATCAGATTCCATCGACCATAAATCAGATTCCATAGACCCTAAGTCAGATTCCATATACCCTAAATCAGATTCCATAGACCCTAAATCAGATTCCATAGATGTTAAATCAGATTCCATGGACCCCAAGTCAGATTCCATAGACCCTAAATCAGATTCCATAGACCCTAAATCAGATTCAATAGACTCTAAATCAGCTTCCATGGACCCTAAATCAGATTCCCTAGACCTTCAATCAGATTCCATGGACCTCAAGTCAGATTCCATAGACCCTAAATCAGATTCCATAGACCCTAAATCAGATTCCATAGACCCTAAATCAGATTCCGTGGACCCTAAATCAGATTCCATAGACCCTAAATCAGATTCCATAGACCCTGAATCAGATTCCATAGACCCTAAATCAGATTCCATAGACCCTGAATCAAATTCCATAGACCCTAAATCAGATTCCATGGACCCCAAGTCAGATTCCATAGACCCTAAATCAGATTCCATAGACCCTAAATCAGACTCCATAGACCCTAAATCAGATTCCATGGACCCTAAATCGGATTCCATAGACACTAAATCAGATTCCATAGACCCTAAGTCAGATTCCATAGACCCTAAGTCAGATTCCATAGACCCTAAATCAGATTCCATGGACCCTAAATCAGATTCCATAGATGCTAAATCAGATTCCATGGACCCCAAGTCAGATTCCATAGACCCTAAATCAGATTCCATAGACCCTAAATCAGATTCCATAGACTCTAAATCAGATTCCATGGACCCTAAATCAGATTCCATAGACCTTCAATCAGATTCCATGGACCTCAAGTCAGATTCCATAGACCCTAAATCAGATTCCATAGACCCTGAATCAGATTCCATAGACCCTAAATCAGATTCCATAGACCCTGAATCAAATTCCATAGACCCTAAATCAGATTCCATGGACCCCAAGTCAGATTCCATAGACCCTAAATCAGATTCCATAGACCCTAAATCAGATTCCATAGACCCTAAGTCAGATTCCATAGACCCTAAATCAGATTCCATAGACACTAAATCAGATTCCATAGATGCTAAATCAGATTCCATGGACCCCAAGTCAGATTCCATAGACCCTAAATCAGATTCCATAGACCCTAAATCAGATTCCATAGACCCTAAATCAGATTACATGGACCCTAAATCGGATTCCATAGACACTAAATCAGATTCCATAGACCCTAAGTCAGATTCCATAGACCCTAAGTCAGATTCCATAGACCCTAAATCAGATTCCATCGACCATAAATCAGATTCCATAGACCCTAAGTCAGATTCCATATACCCTAAATCAGATTCCATAGACCCTAAATCAGATTCCATAGATGTTAAATCAGATTCCATGGACCCCAAGTCAGATTCCATAGACCCTAAATCAGATTCCATAGACCCTAAATCAGATTCAATAGACTCTAAATCAGATTCCATGGACCCTAAATCAGATTCCATAGACCTTCAATCAGATTCCATGGACCTCAAGTCAGATTCCATAGACCCTAAATCAGATTCCATAGACCCTAAATCAGATTCCATAGACTCTAAATCAGATTCCATGGACCCTAAATCAGATTCCGTGGACCCTAAATCAGATTCCATAGACCCTAAATCAGATTCCATAGACCCTGAATCAGATTCCATAGACCCTAAATCAGATTCCATAGACCCTGAATCAAATTCCATAGACCCTAAATCAGATTCCATGGACCCCAAGTCAGATTCCATAGACCCTAAATGAGATTCCATAGACCCTAAATCAGATTCCATAGACCCTGAATCAGATTCCATAGACCCTAAATCAGATTCCATAGACCCTGAATCAAATTCCATAGACCCTAAATCAGATTCCATGGACCCCAAGTCAGATTCCATAGACCCTAAATCAGATTCCATAGACCCTAAATCAGATTCCATAGACCCTAAATCAGATTCCATAGACCCTAAGTCAGATTCCATAGACCCTAAGTCAGATTCCATAGACCATAAATCTGATTCCATGGACCTTAAATCAGATTCCATAGACCCTAAATCGGATTCCATAGACACTAAATAAGATTCCATAGACCCTAAGTCAGATTCCATAGACCCTAAGTCAGATTCCATAGACCCTAAATCAAGTTCCATAGACAATAAATCAGATTCCATAGACGCTAAATCAGATTCCGTAGACTCTAAATCAGATTCGATAGACCCTAAATCAGATTCCATAGACGCTAAATCAGATTCCATAGACCCTAAATCAGATTCCATAGACCCTAAATCAGATTCCATAGACCCTAAATCAGATTCCATAGACCCTAAATCAGACTCCATAGACCCTAAATCAGATTCCATGGACCCTAAATCGGATTCCATAGACACTAAATCAGATTCCATAGACCCTAAGTCAGATTCCATAGACCCTAAGTCAGATTCCATAGACCCTAAATCAGATTCCATAGACCATAAATCAGATTCCATAGACCCTAAGTCAGATTCCATAGACCCTAAATCAGATTCCATGGACCCTAAATCAGATTCCATAGATGCTAAATCAGATTCCATGGACCCCAAGTCAGATTCCATAGACCCTAAATCAGATTCCATAGACCCTAAATCAGATTCCATAGACTCAAAATCAGATTCCATGGACCCTAAATCAGATTCCATAGACCTTCAATCAGATTCCATGGACCTCAAGTCAGATTCCATAGACCCTAAATCAGATTCCATAGACCCTAAATCAGATTCCATAGACCCTAAATCAGATTCCGTGGACCCTAAATCAGATTCCATAGACCCTAAATCAGATTCCATAGACCTTGAATCAGATTCCATAGACCCTAATTCAGATTCCATATTCCCTGAATCAAATTCCATAGACCCTAAATCAGATTCCATGGACCCCAAGTCAGATTCCATAGACCCTAAATCAGATTCCATAGACCCTAAATCAGATTCCATAGACCCTAAATCAGATTCCATAGACCCTAAGTCAGATTCCATAGACCCTAAGTCAGATTCCATAGACCCTAAGTCAGATTCCATAGACCCTAAATCAGATTCCATAGATGTTAAATCAGATTCCATGGACCCCAAGTCAGATTCCATAGACCCTAAATCAGATTCCATAGACCCTAAATCAGATTCAATAGACTCTAAATCAGATTCCATGGACCCTAAATCAGATTCCATAGACCTTCAATCAGATTCCATGGACCTCAAGTCAGATTCCATAGACCCTAAATCAGATTCCATAGACCCTAAATCAGATTCCATAGACTCTAAATCAGATTCCATGGACCCTAAATCAGATTCCGTGGACCCTAAATCAGATTCCATAGACCCTAAATCAGATTCCATAGACCCTGAATCAGATTCCATAGACCCTAAATCAGATTCCATAGACCCTGAATCAAATTCCATAGACCCTAAATCAGATTCCATGGACCCCAAGTCAGATTCCATAGACCCTAAATGAGATTCCATAGACCCTAAATCAGATTCCATAGACCCTGAATCAGATTCCATAGACCCTAAATCAGATTCCATAGACCCTGAATCAAATTCCATAGACCCTAAATCAGATTCCATGGACCCCAAGTCAGATTCCATAGACCCTAAATCAGATTCCATAGACCCTAAATCAGATTCCATAGACCCTAAATCAGATTCCATAGACCCTAAGTCAGATTCCATAGACCCTAAGTCAGATTCCATAGACCATAAATCTGATTCCATGGACCTTAAATCAGATTCCATAGACCCTAAATCGGATTCCATAGACACTAAATAAGATTCCATAGACCCTAAGTCAGATTCCATAGACCCTAAGTCAGATTCCATAGACCCTAAATCAAGTTCCATAGACAATAAATCAGATTCCATAGACGCTAAATCAGATTCCGTAGACTCTAAATCAGATTCGATAGACCCTAAATCAGATTCCATAGACGCTAAATCAGATTCCATAGACCCTAAATCAGATTCCATAGACCCTAAATCAGATTCCATAGACCCTAAATCAGATTCCATAGACCCTAAATCAGACTCCATAGACCCTAAATCAGATTCCATGGACCCTAAATCGGATTCCATAGACACTAAATCAGATTCCATAGACCCTAAGTCAGATTCCATAGACCCTAAGTCAGATTCCATAGACCCTAAATCAGATTCCATAGACCATAAATCAGATTCCATAGACCCTAAGTCAGATTCCATAGACCCTAAATCAGATTCCATGGACCCTAAATCAGATTCCATAGATGCTAAATCAGATTCCATGGACCCCAAGTCAGATTCCATAGACCCTAAATCAGATTCCATAGACCCTAAATCAGATTCCATAGACTCAAAATCAGATTCCATGGACCCTAAATCAGATTCCATAGACCTTCAATCAGATTCCATGGACCTCAAGTCAGATTCCATAGACCCTAAATCAGATTCCATAGACCCTAAATCAGATTCCATAGACCCTAAATCAGATTCCGTGGACCCTAAATCAGATTCCATAGACCCTAAATCAGATTCCATAGACCTTGGATCAGATTCCATAGACCCTAATTCAGATTCCATATTCCCTGAATCAAATTCCATAGACCCTAAATAAGATTCCATGGACCCCAAGTCAGATTCCATAGACCCTAAATCAGATTCCATAGACCCTAAATCAGATTCCATAGACCCTAAATCAGATTCCATAGACCCTAAGTCAGATTCCATAGACCCTAAGTCAGATTCCATAGACCCTAAGTCAGATTCCATAGACCCTAAATCAGATTCCATAGACCCTAAATCAGATTCCATAGACCCTAAATCAGATTCCATAGACCCTAAATCAGATTCCATAGACCCTAAGTCAGATTCCATAGACCCTAAGTCAGATTCCATAGACCCTAAGTCAGATTCCATAGACCCTAAATCAGATTCCATAGACCATAAATAAGATTCCATAGACCCTAAATCAGACTCCATAGACCCTAAATCAGATTCCATGGACCCTAAATCGGATTCCATAGACACTAAATCAGATTCCATAGACCCTAAGTCAGATTCCATAGACCCTAAGTCAGATTCCATAGACCCTAAATCAGATTCCATGGACCCTAAATCAGATTCCATAGATGCTAAATCAGATTCCATGGACCCCAAGTCAGATTCCATAGACCCTAAATCAGATTCCATAGACCCTAAATCAGATTCCATAGACTCTAAATCAGATTCCATAGACCTTCAATCAGATTCCATGGACCTCAAGTCAGATTCCATAGACCCTAAATCAGATTCCATAGACCCTAAATCAGATTCCATAGACCCTAAATCAGATTCCGTGGACACTAAATCAGATTCCATAGACCCTAAATCAGATTCCATAGACCCTGAATCAGATTCCATAGACCCTAAATCAGATTCCATAGACCCTGAATCAGATTCCATAGACCTTAAATCAGATTCCATAGACCCTAAATCAGATTCCATGGACCCTAAATCGGATTCCATAGACACTAAATCAGATTCCATAGACCCTAAGTCAGATTCCATAGACCCTAAGTCAGATTCCATAGACCCTAAATCAGATTCCATCGACCATAAATCAGATTCCATAGACCCTAAGTCAGATTCCATATACCCTAAATCAGATTCCATAGACCATAAATCAGATTCCATAGATGTTAAATCAGATTCCATGGACCCCAAGTCAGATTCCATAGACCCTAAATCAGATTCCATAGACTCTAAATCAGATTCAATAGACTCTAAATCAGATTCCATGGACCCTAAATCAGATTCCATAGACCTTCAATCAGATTCCATGGACCTCAAGTCAGAATCCATAGACCCTAAATCAGATTCCATAGACCCTAAATCAGATTCCATAGACTCTAAATCAGATTCCATGGACCCTAAATCAGATTCCGTGGACCCTAAATCAGATTCCATAGACCCTAAATCAGATTCCATAGACCCTGAATCAGATTCCATAGACCCTAAATCAGATTCCATAGACCCTGAATCAAATTCCATAGACCCTAAATCAGATTCCATGGACCCCAAGTCAGATTCCATAGACCCTAAATCAGATTCCATAGACCCTAAATCAGATTCCATAGACCCTGAATCAGATTCCATAGACCCTAAATCAGATTCCATAGACCCTGAATCAAATTCCATAGACCCTAAATCAGATTCCATGGACCCCAAGTCAGATTCCATAGACCCTAAATCAGATTCCATAGACCCTAAATCAGATTCCATAGACCCTAAATCAGATTCCATAGACCCTAAGTCAGATTCCATAGACCGTAAGTCAGATTCCATAGACCATAAATCTGATTCCATGGACCTTAAATCAGATTCCATAGACCCTAAATCGGATTCCATAGACACTAAATAAGATTCCATAGACCCTAAGTCAGATTCCATAGACCCTAAGTCAGATTCCATAGACCCTAAATCAAGTTCCATAGACAATAAATCAGATTCCATAGACGCTAAATCAGATTCCGTAGACTCTAAATCAGATTCGATAGACCCTAAATCAGATTCCATAGACGCTAAATCAGATTCCATAGACCCTAAATCAGATTCCATAGACCCTAAATCAGATTCCATAGACCCTAAATCAGATTCCATAGACCCTAAATCAGACTCCATAGACCCTAAATCAGATTCCATGGACCCTAAATCGGATTCCATAGACACTAAATCAGATTCCATAGACCCTAAGTCAGATTCCATAGACCCTAAGTCAGATTCCATAGACCCTAAATCAGATTCCATAGACCATAAATCAGATTCCATAGACCCTAAGTCAGATTCCATAGACCCTAAATCAGATTCCATGGACCCTAAATCAGATTCCATAGATGCTAAATCAGATTCCATGGACCCCAAGTCAGATTCCATAGACCCTAAATCAGATTCCATAGACCCTAAATCAGATTCCATAGACTCTAAATCAGATTCCATGGACCCCAAGTCAGATTCCATAGACCCTAAATCAGATACCATAGACCCTAAATCAGATTCCATAGACCCTGAATCAAATTCCATAGACCCTAAATCAGATTCCATGGACCCCAAGTCAGATTCCATAGACCCTAAATCAGATTCCATAGACCCTAAATCAGATTCCATAGACCCTAAGTCAGATTCCATAGACCCTAAGTCAGATTCCATAGACCCTAAGTCAGATTCCATAGACCCTAAATCAGATTCCATAGACCATAAATAAGATTCCATAGACCCTAAGTCAGATTCCATAGACCCTAAGTCAGATTCCATAGACCCTAAATCAGATTCCATAGACCCTAAGTCAGATTCCATAGACCCTAAATCAGATTCCATAGACACTAAATCAGATTCCATAGATGCTAAATCAGATTCCATGGACCCCAAGTCAGATTCCATAGACCCTAAATCAGATTCCATAGACCCTAAATCAGATTCCATAGACCCTAAATCAGATTACATGGACCCTAAATCGGATTCCATAGACACTAAATCAGATTCCATAGACCCTAAATCAGATTCCATAGATGTTAAATCAGATTCCATGGACCCCAAGTCAGATTCCATAGACCCTAAATCAGATTCCATAGACCCTAAATCAGATTCAATAGACTCTAAATCAGATTCCATGGACCCTAAATCAGATTCCATAGACCTTCAATCAGATTCCATGGACCTCAAGTCAGATTCCATAGACCCTAAATCAGATTCCATAGACCCTAAATCAGATTCCATAGACTCTAAATCAGATTCCATGGACCCTAAATCAGATTCCGTGGACCCTAAATCAGATTCCATAGACCCTAAATCAGATTCCATAGACCCTGAATCAGATTCCATAGACCCTAAATCAGATTCCATAGACCCTGAATCAAATTCCATAGACCCTAAATCAGATTCCATGGACCCCAAGTCAGATTCCATAGACCCTAAATCAGATTCCATAGACCCTAAATCAGATTCCATAGACCCTGAATCAGATTCCATAGACCCTAAATCAGATTCCATAGACCCTGAATCAAATTCCATAGACCCTAAATCAGATTCCATGGACCCCAAGTCAGATTCCATAGACCCTAAATCAGATTCCATAGACCCTAAATCAGATTCCATAGACCCTAAATCAGATTCCATAGACCCTAAGTCAGATTCCATAGACCCTAAGTCAGATTCCATAGACCATAAATCTGATTCCATGGACCTTAAATCAGATTCCATAGACCCTAAATCGGAATCCATAGACACTAAATAAGATTCCATAGACCCTAAGTCAGATTCCATAGACCCTAAGTCAGATTCCATAGACCCTAAATCAAGTTCCATAGACAATAAATCAGATTCCATAGACGCTAAATCAGATTCCGTAGACTCTAAATCAGATTCGATAGACCCTAAATCAGATTCCATAGACGCTAAATCAGATTCCATAGACCCTAAATCAGATTCCATAGACCCTAAATCAGATTCCATAGACCCTAAATCAGATTCCATAGACCCTAAATCAGACTCCATAGACCCTAAATCAGATTCCATGGACCCTAAATCGGATTCCATAGACACTAAATCAGATTCCATAGACCCTAAGTCAGATTCCATAGACCCTAAGTCAGATTCCATAGACCCTAAATCAGATTCCATAGACCATAAATCAGATTCCATAGACCCTAAGTCAGATTCCATAGACCCTAAATCAGATTCCATGGACCCTAAATCAGATTCCATAGATGCTAAATCCGATTCCATGGACCCCAAGTCAGATTCCTTAGACCCTAAATCAGATTCCATAGACCCTAAATCAGATTCCATAGACTCTAAATCAGATTCCATGGACCCTAAATCAGATTCCATAGACCTTCAATCAGATTCCATGGACCTCAAGTCAGATTCCATAGACCCTAAATCAGATTCCATAGACCCTAAATCAGATTCCATAGACCCTAAATCAGATTCCGTGGACCCTAAATCAGATTCCATAGACCCTAAATCAGATTCCATAGACCTTGAATCAGATTCCATAGACCCTAAATCAGATTCCATAGACCCTGAATCAAATTCCATAGACCCTAAATCAGATTCCATGGACCCCAAGTCAGATTCCATAGACCCTAAATCAGATTCCATAGACCCTAAATCAGATTCCATAGACCCTAAGTCAGATTCCATAGACCCTAAGTCAGATTCCATAGACCCTAAGTCAGATTCCATAGACCCTAAGTCAGATTCCATAGACCCTAAATCAGATTCCATAGACCCTAAATCAGATTCCATAGACCCTAAATCAGATTCCATAGACCCTAAGTCAGATTCCATAGACCCTAAGTCAGATTCCATAGACCCTAAGTCAGATTCCATAGACCCTAAATCAGATTCCATAGACCATAAATAAGATTCCATAGACCCTAAGTCAGATTCCATAGACCCTAAGTCAGATTCCATAGACCCTAAATCAGATTCCATAGACCCTAAGTCAGATTCCATAGACCCTAAATCAGATTCCATAGACCCTAAATCAGATTCCATAGATGCTAAATCAGATTCCATGGACCCCAAGTCAGATTCCATAGACCATAAATCAGATTCCATAGACCCTAAATCAGATTCCATAGACCCTAAATCAGATTCCATGGACCCTAAATCGGATTCCATAGACGCTAAATCAGATTCCATAGACCCTAAGTCAGATTCCATAGACCCTAAGTCAGATTCCATAGACCCTAAATCAGATTCCATCGACCATAAATCAGATTCCATAGACCCTAAGTCAGATTCCATATACCCTAAATCAGATTCCATAGACCCTAAATCAGATTCCATAGATGTTAAATCAGATTCCATGGACCCCAAGTCAGATTCCATAGACCCTAAATCAGATTCCATAGACCCTAAATCAGATTCAATAGACTCTAAATCAGATTCCATGGACCCTAAATCAGATTCCCTAGACCTTCAATCAGATTCCATGGACCTCAAGTCAGATTCCATAGACCCTAAATCAGATTCCATAGACCCTAAATCAGATTCCATAGACTCTAAATCAGATTCCATGGACCCTAAATCAGATTCCGTGGACCCTAAATCAGATTCCATAGACCCTAAATCAGATTCCATAGACCCTGAATCAGATTCCATAGACCCTAAATCAGATTCCATAGACCCTGAATCAAATTCCATAGACCCTAAATCAGATTCCATGGACCCCAAGTCAGATTCCATAGACCCTAAATCAGATTCCATAGACCCTAAATCAGATTCCATAGACCCTGAATCAGATTCCATAGACCCTAAATCAGATTCCATAGACCCTGAATCAAATTCCATAGACCCTAAATCAGATTCCATGGACCCCAAGTCAGATTCCATAGACCCTAAATCAGATTCCATAGACCCTAAATCAGATTCCATAGACCCTAAATCAGATTCCATAGACCCTAAGTCAGATTCCATAGACCCTAAGTCAGATTCCATAGACCATAAATCTGATTCCATGGACCTTAAATCAGATTCCATAGACCCTAAATCGGATTCCATAGACACTAAATAAGATTCCATAGACCCTAAGTCAGATTCCATAGACCCTAAGTCAGATTCC
Source organism: Salmo salar (assembly GCF_965601325.2). NCBI lineage: Eukaryota > Metazoa > Chordata > Actinopteri > Salmoniformes > Salmonidae > Salmo > Salmo salar. Next base: position 60,793,245 of record NC_138301.1, read on the forward strand.
ATAGACCCTAAATCAAGTTCCATAGACAATAAATCAGATTCCATAGACGCTAAATCAGATTCCGTAGACTCTAAATCAGATTCGATAGACCCTAAATCAGATTCCATAGACGCTAAATCAGATTCCATAGACCCTAAATCAGATTCCATAGACCCTAAATCAGATTCCATAGACCCTAAATCAGATTCCATAGACCCTAAATCAGACTCCATAGACCCTAAATCAGATTCCATGGACCCTAAATCGGATTCCATAGACACTAAATCAGATTCCATAGACCCTAAGTCAGATTCCATAGACCCTAAGTCAGATTCCATAGACCCTAAATCAGATTCCATAGACCATAAATCAGATTCCATAGACCCTAAGTCAGATTCCATAGACCCTAAATCAGATTCCATGGACCCTAAATCAGATTCCATAGATGCTAAATCCGATTCCATGGACCCCAAGTCAGATTCCTTAGACCCTAAATCAGATTCCATAGACCCTAAATCAGATTCCATAGACTCTAAATCAGATTCCATGGACCCTAAATCAGATTCCATAGACCTTCAATCAGATTCCATGGACCTCAAGTCAGATTCCATAGACCCTAAATCAGATTCCATAGACCCTAAATCAGATTCCATAGACCCTAAATCAGATTCCGTGGACCCTAAATCAGATTCCATAGACCCTAAATCAGATTCCATAGACCTTGAATCAGATTCCATAGACCCTAAATCAGATTCCATAGACCCTGAATCAAATTCCATAGACCCTAAATCAGATTCCATGGACCCCAAGTCAGATTCCATAGACCCTAAATCAGATTCCATAGACCCTAAATCAGATTCCATAGACCCTAAATCAGATTCCATAGACCCTAAGTCAGATTCCATAGACCCTAAGTCAGATTCCATAGACCCTAAGTCAGATTCCATAGACCCTAAATCAGATTCCATAGACCCTAAATCAGATTCCATAGACCCTAAATCAGATTCCATAGACCCTAAGTCAGATTCCATAGACCCTAAGTCAGATTCCACAGACCCTAAGTCAGATTCCATAGACCCTAAATCAGATTCCATAGACCATAAATAAGATTCCATAGACCCTAAGTCAGATTCCATAGACCCTAAGTCAGATTCCATAGACCCTAAATCAGATTCCATAGACCCTAAGTCAGATTCCATAGACCCTAAATCAGATTCCATAGACCCTAAATCAGATTCCATAGATGCTAAATCAGATTCCATGGACCCCAAGTCAGATTCCATAGACCATAAATCAGATTCCATAGACCCTAAATCAGATTCCATAGACCCTAAATCAGATTCCATGGACCCTAAATCGGATTCCATAGACGCTAAATCAGATTCCATAGACCCTAAGTCAGATTCCATAGACCCTAAGTCAGATTCCATAGACCCTAAATCAGATTCCATCGACCATAAATCAGATTCCATAGACCCTAAGTCAGATTCCATATACCCTAAATCAGATTCCATAGACCCTAAATCAGATTCCATAGATGTTAAATCAGATTCCATGGACCCCAAGTCAGATTCCATAGACCCTAAATCAGATTCCATAGACCCTAAATCAGATTCAATAGACTCTAAATCAGATTCCATGGACCCTAAATCAGATTCCCTAGACCTTCAATCAGATTCCATGGACCTCAAGTCAGATTCCATAGACCCTAAATCAGATTCCATAGACCCTAAATCAGATTCCATAGACTCTAAATCAGATTCCATGGACCCTAAATCAGATTCCGTGGACCCTAAATCAGATTCCATAGACCCTAAATCAGATTCCATAGACCCTGAATCAGATTCCATAGACCCTAAATCAGATTCCATAGACCCTGAATCAAATTCCATAGACCCTAAATCAGATTCCATGGACCCCAAGTCAGATTCCATAGACCCTAAATCAGATTCCATAGACCCTAAATCAGATTCCATAGACCCTGAATCAGATTCCATAGACCCTAAATCAGATTCCATAGACCCTGAATCAAATTCCATAGACCCTAAATCAGATTCCATGGACCCCAAGTCAGATTCCATAGACCCTAAATCAGATTCCATAGACCCTAAATCAGATTCCATAGACCCTAAATCAGATTCCATAGACCCTAAGTCAGATTCCATAGACCCTAAGTCAGATTCCATAGACCATAAATCTGATTCCATGGACCTTAAATCAGATTCCATAGACCCTAAATCGGATTCCATAGACACTAAATAAGATTCCATAGACCCTAAGTCAGATTCCATAGACCCTAAGTCAGATTCCATAGACCCTAAATCAAGTTCCATAGACAATAAATCAGATTCCATAGACGCTAAATCAGATTCCGTAGACTCTAAATCAGATTCGATAGACCCTAAATCAGATTCCATAGACGCTAAATCAGATTCCATAGACCCTAAATCAGATTCCATAGACCCTAAATCAGATTCCATAGACCCTAAATCAGATTCCATAGACCCTAAATCAGACTCCATAGACCCTAAATCAGATTCCATGGACCCTAAATCGGATTCCATAGACACTAAATCAGATTCCATAGACCCTAAGTCAGATTCCATAGACCCTAAGTCAGATTCCATAGACCCTAAATCAGATTCCATAGACCATAAATCAGATTCCATAGACCCTAAGTCAGATTCCATAGACCCTAAATCAGATTCCATGGACCCTAAATCAGATTCCATAGATGCTAAATCCGATTCCATGGACCCCAAGTCAGATTCCTTAGACCCTAAATCAGATTCCATAGACCCTAAATCAGATTCCATAGACTCTAAATCAGATTCCATGGACCCTAAATCAGATTCCATAGACCTTCAATCAGATTCCATGGACCTCAAGTCAGATTCCATAGACCCTAAATCAGATTCCATAGACCCTAAATCAGATTCCATAGACCCTAAATCAGATTCCGTGGACCCTAAATCAGATTCCATAGACCCTAAATCAGATTCCATAGACCTTGAATCAGATTCCATAGACCCTAAATCAGATTCCATAGACCCTGAATCAAATTCCATAGACCCTAAATCAGATTCCATGGACCCCAAGTCAGATTCCATAGACCCTAAATCAGATTCCATAGACCCTAAATCAGATTCCATAGACCCTAAATCAGATTCCATAGACCCTAAGTCAGATTCCATAGACCCTAAGTCAGATTCCATAGACCCTAAGTCAGATTCCATAGACCCTAAATCAGATTCCATAGACCCTAAATCAGATTCCATAGACCCTAAATCAGATTCCATAGACCCTAAGTCAGATTCCATAGACCCTAAGTCAGATTCCATAGACCCTAAGTCAGATTCCATAGACCCTAAATCAGATTCCATAGACCATAAATAAGATTCCATAGACCCTAAGTCAGATTCCATAGACCCTAAGTCAGATTCCATAGACCCTAAATCAGATTCCATAGACCCTAAGTCAGATTCCATAGACCCTAAATCAGATTCCATAGACCCTAAATCAGATTCCATAGATGCTAAATCAGATTCCATGGACCCCAAGTCAGATTCCATAGACCATAAATCAGATTCCATAGACCCTAAATCAGATTCCATAGACCCTAAATCAGATTCCATGGACCCTAAATCGGATTCCATAGACGCTAAATCAGATTCCATAGACCCTAAGTCAGATTCCATAGACCCTAAGTCAGATTCCATAGACCCTAAATCAGATTCCATCGACCATAAATCAGATTCCATAGACCCTAAGTCAGATTCCATATACCCTAAATCAGATTCCATAGACCCTAAATCAGATTCCATAGATGTTAAATCAGATTCCATGGACCCCAAGTCAGATTCCATAGACCCTAAATCAGATTCCATAGACCCTAAATCAGATTCAATAGACTCTAAATCAGATTCCATGGACCCTAAATCAGATTCCATAGACCTTCAATCAGATTCCATGGACCTCAAGTCAGATTCCATAGACCCTAAATCAGATTCCATAGACCCTAAATCAGATTCCATAGACTCTAAATCAGATTCCATGGACCCTAAATCAGATTCCGTGGACCCTAAATCAGATTCCATAGACCCTAAATCAGATTCCATAGACCCTGAATCAGATTCCATAGACCCTAAATCAGATTCCATAGACCCTGAATCAAATTCCATAGACCCTAAATCAGATTCCATGGACCCCAAGTCAGATTCCATAGACCCTAAATCAGATTCCATAGACCCTAAATCAGATTCCATAGACCCTGAATCAGATTCCATAGACCCTAAATCAGATTCCATAGACCCTGAATCAAATTCCATAGACCCTAAATCAGATTCCATGGACCCCAAGTCAGATTCCATAGACCCTAAATCAGATTCCATAGACCCTAAATCAGATTCCATAGACCCTAAATCAGATTCCATAGACCCTAAGTCAGATTCCATAGACCCTAAGTCAGATTCCATAGACCATAAATCTGATTCCATGGACCTTAAATCAGATTCCATAGACCCTAAATCGGATTCCATAGACACTAAATAAGATTCCATAGACCCTAAGTCAGATTCCATAGACCCTAAGTCAGATTCCATAGACCCTAAATCAAGTTCCATAGACAATAAATCAGATTCCATAGACGCTAAATCAGATTCCGTAGACTCTAAATCAGATTCGATAGACCCTAAATCAGATTCCATAGACGCTAAATCAGATTCCATAGACCCTAAATCAGATTCCATAGACCCTAAATCAGATTCCATAGACCCTAAATCAGATTCCATAGACCCTAAATCAGACTCCATAGACCCTAAATCAGATTCCATGGACCCTAAATCGGATTCCATAGACACTAAATCAGATTCCATAGACCCTAAGTCAGATTCCATAGACCCTAAGTCAGATTCCATAGACCCTAAATCAGATTCCATAGACCATAAATCAGATTCCATAGACCCTAAGTCAGATTCCATAGACCCTAAATCAGATTCCATGGACCCTAAATCAGATTCCATAGATGCTAAATCCGATTCCATGGACCCCAAGTCAGATTCCTTAGACCCTAAATCAGATTCCATAGACCCTAAATCAGATTCCATAGACTCTAAATCAGATTCCATGGACCCTAAATCAGATTCCATAGACCTTCAATCAGATTCCATGGACCTCAAGTCAGATTCCATAGACCCTAAATCAGATTCCATAGACCCTAAATCAGATTCCATAGACCCTAAATCAGATTCCGTGGACCCTAAATCAGATTCCATAGACCCTAAATCAGATTCCATAGACCTTGAATCAGATTCCATAGACCCTAAATCAGATTCCATAGACCCTGAATCAAATTCCATAGACCCTAAATCAGATTCCATGGACCCCAAGTCAGATTCCATAGACCCTAAATCAGATTCCATAGACCCTAAATCAGATTCCATAGACCCTAAGTCAGATTCCATAGACCCTAAGTCAGATTCCATAGACCCTAAGTCAGATTCCATAGACCCTAAGTCAGATTCCATAGACCCTAAATCAGATTCCATAGACCCTAAATCAGATTCCATAGACCCTAAATCAGATTCCATAGACCCTAAGTCAGATTCCATAGACCCTAAGTCAGATTCCATAGACCCTAAGTCAGATTCCATAGACCCTAAATCAGATTCCATAGACCATAAATAAGATTCCATAGACCCTAAGTCAGATTCCATAGACCCTAAGTCAGATTCCATAGACCCTAAATCAGATTCCATAGACCCTAAGTCAGATTCCATAGACCCTAAATCAGATTCCATAGACCCTAAATCAGATTCCATAGATGCTAAATCAGATTCCATGGACCCCAAGTCAGATTCCATAGACCATAAATCAGATTCCATAGACCCTAAATCAGATTCCATAGACCCTAAATCAGATTCCATGGACCCTAAATCGGATTCCATAGACGCTAAATCAGATTCCATAGACCCTAAGTCAGATTCCATAGACCCTAAGTCAGATTCCATAGACCCTAAATCAGATTCCATCGACCATAAATCAGATTCCATAGACCCTAAGTCAGATTCCATATACCCTAAATCAGATTCCATAGACCCTAAATCAGATTCCATAGATGTTAAATCAGATTCCATGGACCCCAAGTCAGATTCCATAGACCCTAAATCAGATTCCATAGACCCTAAATCAGATTCAATAGACTCTAAATCAGATTCCATGGACCCTAAATCAGATTCCCTAGACCTTCAATCAGATTCCATGGACCTCAAGTCAGATTCCATAGACCCTAAATCAGATTCCATAGACCCTAAATCAGATTCCATAGACTCTAAATCAGATTCCATGGACCCTAAATCAGATTCCGTGGACCCTAAATCAGATTCCATAGACCCTAAATCAGATTCCATAGACCCTGAATCAGATTCCATAGACCCTAAATCAGATTCCATAGACCCTGAATCAAATTCCATAGACCCTAAATCAGATTCCATGGACCCCAAGTCAGATTCCATAGACCCTAAATCAGATTCCATAGACCCTAAATCAGATTCCATAGACCCTGAATCAGATTCCATAGACCCTAAATCAGATTCCATAGACCCTGAATCAAATTCCATAGACCCTAAATCAGATTCCATGGACCCCAAGTCAGATTCCATAGACCCTAAATCAGATTCCATAGACCCTAAATCAGATTCCATAGACCCTAAATCAGATTCCATAGACCCTAAGTCAGATTCCATAGACCCTAAGTCAGATTCCATAGACCATAAATCTGATTCCATGGACCTTAAATCAGATTCCATAGACCCTAAATCGGATTCCATAGACACTAAATAAGATTCCATAGACCCTAAGTCAGATTCCATAGACCCTAAGTCAGATTCCATAGACCCTAAATCAAGTTCCATAGACAATAAATCAGATTCCATAGACGCTAAATCAGATTCCGTAGACTCTAAATCAGATTCGATAGACCCTAAATCAGATTCCATAGACGCTAAATCAGATTCCATAGACCCTAAATCAGATTCCATAGACCCTAAATCAGATTCCATAGACCCTAAATCAGATTCCATAGACCCTAAATCAGACTCCATAGACCCTAAATCAGATTCCATGGACCCTAAATCGGATTCCATAGACACTAAATCAGATTCCATAGACCCTAAGTCAGATTCCATAGACCCTAAGTCAGATTCCATAGACCCTAAATCAGATTCCATAGACCATAAATCAGATTCCATAGACCCTAAGTCAGATTCCATAGACCCTAAATCAGATTCCATGGACCCTAAATCAGATTCCATAGATGCTAAATCCGATTCCATGGACCCCAAGTCAGATTCCTTAGACCCTAAATCAGATTCCATAGACCCTAAATCAGATTCCATAGACTCTAAATCAGATTCCATGGACCCTAAATCAGATTCCATAGACCTTCAATCAGATTCCATGGACCTCAAGTCAGATTCCATAGACCCTAAATCAGATTCCATAGACCCTAAATCAGATTCCATAGACCCTAAATCAGATTCCGTGGACCCTAAATCAGATTCCATAGACCCTAAATCAGATTCCATAGACCTTGAATCAGATTCCATAGACCCTAAATCAGATTCCATAGACCCTGAATCAAATTCCATAGACCCTAAATCAGATTCCATGGACCCCAAGTCAGATTCCATAGACCCTAAATCAGATTCCATAGACCCTAAATCAGATTCCATAGACCCTAAATCAGATTCCATAGACCCTAAGTCAGATTCCATAGACCCTAAGTCAGATTCCATAGACCCTAAGTCAGATTCCATAGACCCTAAATCAGATTCCATAGACCCTAAATCAGATTCCATAGACCCTAAATCAGATTCCATAGACCCTAAGTCAGATTCCATAGACCCTAAGTCAGATTCCACAGACCCTAAGTCAGATTCCATAGACCCTAAATCAGATTCCATAGACCATAAATAAGATTCCATAGACCCTAAGTCAGATTCCATAGACCCTAAGTCAGATTCCATAGACCCTAAATCAGATTCCATAGACCCTAAGTCAGATTCCATAGACCCTAAATCAGATTCCATAGACCCTAAATCAGATTCCATAGATGCTAAATCAGATTCCATGGACCCCAAGTCAGATTCCATAGACCATAAATCAGATTCCATAGACCCTAAATCAGATTCCATAGACCCTAAATCAGATTCCATGGACCCTAAATCGGATTCCATAGACGCTAAATCAGATTCCATAGACCCTAAGTCAGATTCCATAGACCCTAAGTCAGATTCCATAGACCCTAAATCAGATTCCATCGACCATAAATCAGATTCCATAGACCCTAAGTCAGATTCCATATACCCTAAATCAGATTCCATAGACCCTAAATCAGATTCCATAGATGTTAAATCAGATTCCATGGACCCCAAGTCAGATTCCATAGACCCTAAATCAGATTCCATAGACCCTAAATCAGATTCAATAGACTCTAAATCAGATTCCATGGACCCTAAATCAGATTCCCTAGACCTTCAATCAGATTCCATGGACCTCAAGTCAGATTCCATAGACCCTAAATCAGATTCCATAGACCCTAAATCAGATTCCATAGACTCTAAATCAGATTCCATGGACCCTAAATCAGATTCCGTGGACCCTAAATCAGATTCCATAGACCCTAAATCAGATTCCATAGACCCTGAATCAGATTCCATAGACCCTAAATCAGATTCCATAGACCCTGAATCAAATTCCATAGACCCTAAATCAGATTCCATGGACCCCAAGTCAGATTCCATAGACCCTAAATCAGATTCCATAGACCCTAAATCAGATTCCATAGACCCTGAATCAGATTCCATAGACCCTAAATCAGATTCCATAGACCCTGAATCAAATTCCATAGACCCTAAATCAGATTCCATGGACCCCAAGTCAGATTCCATAGACCCTAAATCAGATTCCATAGACCCTAAATCAGATTCCATAGACCCTAAATCAGATTCCATAGACCCTAAGTCAGATTCCATAGACCCTAAGTCAGATTCCATAGACCATAAATCTGATTCCATGGACCTTAAATCAGATTCCATAGACCCTAAATCGGATTCCATAGACACTAAATAAGATTCCATAGACCCTAAGTCAGATTCCATAGACCCTAAGTCAGATTCCATAGACCCTAAATCAAGTTCCATAGACAATAAATCAGATTCCATAGACGCTAAATCAGATTCCGTAGACTCTAAATCAGATTCGATAGACCCTAAATCAGATTCCATAGACGCTAAATCAGATTCCATAGACCCTAAATCAGATTCCATAGACCCTAAATCAGATTCCATAGACCCTAAATCAGATTCCATAGACCCTAAATCAGACTCCATAGACCCTAAATCAGATTCCATGGACCCTAAATCGGATTCCATAGACACTAAATCAGATTCCATAGACCCTAAGTCAGATTCCATAGACCCTAAGTCAGATTCCATAGACCCTAAATCAGATTCCATAGACCATAAATCAGATTCCATAGACCCTAAGTCAGATTCCATAGACCCTAAATCAGATTCCATGGACCCTAAATCAGATTCCATAGATGCTAAATCCGATTCCATGGACCCCAAGTCAGATTCCTTAGACCCTAAATCAGATTCCATAGACCCTAAATCAGATTCCATAGACTCTAAATCAGATTCCATGGACCCTAAATCAGATTCCATAGACCTTCAATCAGATTCCATGGACCTCAAGTCAGATTCCATAGACCCTAAATCAGATTCCATAGACCCTAAATCAGATTCCATAGACCCTAAATCAGATTCCGTGGACCCTAAATCAGATTCCATAGACCCTAAATCAGATTCCATAGACCTTGAATCAGATTCCATAGACCCTAAATCAGATTCCATAGACCCTGAATCAAATTCCATAGACCCTAAATCAGATTCCATGGACCCCAAGTCAGATTCCATAGACCCTAAATCAGATTCCATAGACCCTAAATCAGATTCCATAGACCCTAAATCAGATTCCATAGACCCTAAGTCAGATTCCATAGACCCTAAGTCAGATTCCATAGACCCTAAGTCAGATTCCATAGACCCTAAATCAGATTCCATAGACCCTAAATCAGATTCCATAGACCCTAAATCAGATTCCATAGACCCTAAGTCAGATTCCATAGACCCTAAGTCAGATTCCACAGACCCTAAGTCAGATTCCATAGACCCTAAATCAGATTCCATAGACCATAAATAAGATTCCATAGACCCTAAGTCAGATTCCATAGACCCTAAGTCAGATTCCATAGACCCTAAATCAGATTCCATAGACCCTAAGTCAGATTCCATAGACCCTAAATCAGATTCCATAGACCCTAAATCAGATTCCATAGATGCTAAATCAGATTCCATGGACCCCAAGTCAGATTCCATAGACCATAAATCAGATTCCATAGACCCTAAATCAGATTCCATAGACCCTAAATCAGATTCCATGGACCCTAAATCGGATTCCATAGACACTAAATCAGATTCCATAGACCCTAAGTCAGATTCCATAGACCCTAAGTCAGATTCCATAGACCCTAAATCAGATTCCATCGACCATAAATCAGATTCCATAGACCCTAAGTCAGATTCCATATACCCTAAATCAGATTCCATAGACCCTAAATCAGATTCCATAGATGTTAAATCAGATTCCATGGACCCCAAGTCAGATTCCATAGACCCTAAATCAGATTCCATAGACCCTAAATCAGATTCAATAGACTCTAAATCAGATTCCATGGACCCTAAATCAGATTCCCTAGACCTTCAATCAGATTCCATGGACCTCAAGTCAGATTCCATAGACCCTAAATCAGATTCCATAGACCCTAAATCAGATTCATTAGACCCTAAATCAGATTCCGTGGACCCTAAATCAGATTCCATAGACCCTAAATCAGATTCCATAGACCCTGAATCAGATTCCATAGACCCTAAATCAGATTCCATAGACCCTGAATCAAATTCCATAGACCCTAAATCAGATTCCATGGACCCCAAGTCAGATTCCATAGACCCTAAATCAGATTCCATAGACCCTAAATCAGATTCCATATGGAATCTGATTTAGGGTCTATGGAATCTGACTTAGGGTCTATGGAATCTGATTTAGGGTCTATGGAATCTGACTTAGGGTCTATGGAATCTGACTTAGGGTCTATGGAATCTTATTTATGGTCTATGGAATCTGATTTAGGGTCTATGGAATCTGACTTAGGGTCTATGGAATCTGATTTAGGGTCCACGGAATCTGATTTAGGGTCTAATGAATCAGATTCCATAGACCCTAAATCAGATTCCATAGACTCTAAATCAGATTCCATGGACCCTAAATCAGATTCCATAGACCTTCAATCAGATTCCATGGACCTCAAGTCAGATTCCATAGACCCTAAATCAGATTCCATAGACCCTAAATCAGATTCCATAGACCCTAAATCAGATTCCGTGGACCCTAAATCAGATTCCATAGACCCTAAATCAGATTCCATAGACCCTGAATCAGATTCCATAGACCCTAAATCAGATTCCATAGACCCTGAATCAAATTCCATAGACCCTAAATCAGATTCCATGGACCCCAAGTCAGATTCCATAGACCCTAAATCAGATTCCATAGACCCTAAATCAGATTCCATAGACCCTAAATCAGATTCCATAGACCCTAAGTCAGATTCCATAGACCCTAAGTCAGATTCCATAGACCCTAAGTCAGATTCCATAGATCTAAATCAGATTCCATAGACCATAAATAAGATTCCATAGACCCTAAGTCAGATTCCATAGACCCTAAGTCAGATTCCATAGACCCTAAATCAGATTCCATAGACCCTAAGTCAGATTCCATAGACCCTAAATCAGATTCCATAGACCCTAAATCAGATTCCATAAATGCTAAATTAGATTCCATGGACCCCAAGTCAGATTCCATAGACCCTAAATCAGATTCCATAGACCCTAAATCAGATTCCATAGACCCTAAATCAGATTCCATGGACCCTAAATCGGATTCCATAGACACTAAATCAGATTCCATAGACCCTAAGTCAGATTCCATAGACCCTAAGTCAGATTCCATAGACCCTAAATCAGATTCCATCGACCATAAATCAGATTCCATAGACCCTAAGTCAGATTCCATATACCCTAAATCAGATTCCATAGACCCTAAATCAGATTCCATAGATGTTAAATCAGATTCCATGGACCCCAAGTCAGATTCCATAGACCCTAAATCAGATTCCATAGACCCTAAATCAGATTCAATAGACTCTAAATCAGATTCCATGGACCCTAAATCAGATTCCATAGACCTTCAATCAGATTCCATGGACCTCAAGTCAGATTCCATAGACCCTAAATCAGATTCCATAGACCCTAAATCAGATTCCATAGACTCTAAATCAGATTCCATGGACCCTAAATCAGATTCCGTGGACCCTAAATCAGATTCCATAGACCCTAAATCAGATTCCATAGACCCTGAATCAGATTCCATAGACCCTAAATCAGATTCCATAGACCCTGAATCAAATTCCATAGACCCTAAATCAGATTCCATGGACCCCAAGTCAGATTCCATAGACCCTAAATCAGATTCCATAGACCCTAAATCAGAATCCATAGACCCTGAATCAGATTCCATAGACCCTAAATCAGATTCCATAGACCCTGAATCAAATTCCATAGACCCTAAATCAGATTCCATGGACCCCAAGTCAGATTCCATAGACCCTAAATCAGATTCCATAGACCCTAAATCAGATTCCATAGACCCTAAATCAGATTCCATAGACCCTAAGTCAGATTCCATAGACCGTAAGTCAGATTCCATAGACCATAAATCTGATTCCATGGACCTTAAATCAGATTCCATAGACCCTAAATCGGATTCCATAGACACTAAATAAGATTCCATAGACCCTAAGTCAGATTCCATAGACCCTAAGTCAGATTCCATAGACCCTAAATCAAGTTCCATAGACAATAAATCAGATTCCATAGACGCTAAATCAGATTCCGTAGACTCTAAATCAGATTCGATAGACCCTAAATCAGATTCCATAGATGCTAAATCAGATTCCATAGACCCTAAATCAGATTCCATAGACCCTAAATCAGATTCCATAGACCCTAAATCAGATTCCATAGACCCTAAATCAGACTCCATAGACCCTAAATCAGATTCCATGGACCCTAAATCGGATTCCATAGACACTAAATCAGATTCCATAGACCCTAAGTCAGATTCCATAGACCCTAAGTCAGATTCCATAGACCCTAAATCAGATTCCATAGACCATAAATCAGATTCCATAGACCCTAAGTCAGATTCCATAGACCTTAAATCAGATTCCATGGACCCTAAATCAGATTCCATAGATGCTAAATCAGATTCCATGGACCCCAAGTCAGATTCCATAGACCCTAAATCAGATTCCATAGACCCTAAATCAGATTCCATAGACTCTAAATCAGATTCCATGGACCCTAAATCAGATTCCATAGACCTTCAATCAGATTCCATGGACCTCAAGTCAGATTCCGTAGACCCTAAATCAGATTCCATAGACCCTAAATCAGATTCCATAGACCCTAAATCAGATTCCGTGGACCCTAAATCAGATTCCATAGACCCTAAATCAGATTCCATAGACCTTGAATCAGATTCCATAGACCCTAAATCAGATTCCATAGACCCTGAATCAAATTCCATAGACCCTAAATCAGATTCCATGGACCCCAAGTCAGATTCCATAGACCCTAAATCAGATTCCATAGACCCTAAATCAGATTCCATAGACCCTAAATCAGATTCCATAGACCCTAAGTCAGATTCCATAGACCCTAAGTCAGATTCCATAGACCCTAAGTCAGATTCCATAGACCCTAAATCAGATTCCATAGACCATAAATAAGATTCCATAGACCCTAAGTCAGATTCCATAGACCCTAAGTCAGATTCCATAGACCCTAAATCAGATTCCATAGACCCTAAGTCAGATTCCATAGACCCTAAATCAGATTCCATAGACCCTAAATCAGATTCCATAGATGCTAAATCAGATTCCATGGACCCCAAGTCAGATTCCATAGACCCTAAATCAGATTCCATAGACCCTAAATCAGATTCCATAGACCCTAAATCAGATTCCATGGACCCTAAATCGGATTCCATAGACACTAAATCAGATTCCATAGACCCTAAGTCAGATTCCATAGACCCTAAGTCAGATTCCATAGACCCTAAATCAGATTCCATCGACCATAAATCAGATTCCATAGACCCTAAGTCAGATTCCATATACCCTAAATCAGATTCCATAGACCCTAAATCAGATTCCATAGATGTTAAATCAGATTCCATGGACCCCAAGTGAGATTCCATAGACCCTAAATCAGATTCCATAGACCCTAAATCAGATTCCATAGACTCTAAATCAGATTCCATGGACCCTAAATCAGATTCCATAGACGTTCAATCAGATTCCATGGACCTCAAGTCAGATTCCATAGACCCTAAATCAGATTCCATAGACCCTAAATCAGATTCCATAGACCCTAAATCAGATTCCGTGGACCCTAAATCAGATTCCATAGACCCTAAATCAGATTCCATAGACCCTGAATCAGATTCCATAGACCCTAAATCAGATTCCATAGACCCTGAATCAAATTCCATAGACCCTAAATCAGATTCCATGGACCCCAAGTCAGATTCCATAGACCCTAAATCAGATTCCATAGACCCTAAATCAGATTCCATAGACCCTAAATCAGATTCCATAGACCCTAAATCAGATTCCATAGACCCTAAATCAGACTCCATAGACCCTAAATCAGATTCCATGGACCCTAAATCGGATTCCATAGACACTAAATCAGATTCCATAGACCCTAAGTCAGATTCCATAGACCCTAAGTCAGATTCCATAGACCCTAAATCAGATTCCATGGACCCTAAATCAGATTCCATAGATGCTAAATCAGATTCCATGGACCCCAAGTCAGATTCCATAGACCCTAAATCAGATTCCATAGACCCTAAATCAGATTCCATAGACTCTAAATCAGATTCCATGGACCCTAAATCAGATTCCATAGACCTTCAATCAGATTCCATGGACCTCAAGTCAGATTCCATAGACCCTAAATCAGATTCCATAGACCCTAAATCAGATTCCATAGACCCTAAATCAGATTCCGTGGACCCTAAATCAGATTCCATAGACCCTAAATCAGATTCCATAGACCCTGAATCAGATTCCATAGACCCTAAATCAGATTCCATAGACCCTGAATCAAATTCCATAGACCCTAAATCAGATTCCATGGACCCCAAGTCAGATTCCATAGACCCTAAATCAGATTCCATAGACCCTAAATCAGATTCCATAGACCCTAAATCAGATTCCATAGACCCTAAGTCAGATTCCATAGACCCTAAGTCAGATTCCATAGACCCTAAGTCAGATTCCATAGACCCTAAGTCAGATTCCATAGATCTAAATCAGATTCCATAGACCATGAATAAGATTCCATAGACCCTAAGTCAGATTCCATAGACCCTAAGTCAGATTCCATAGACCCTAAATCAGATTCCATAGACCCTAAGTCAGATTCCATAGACCCTAAATCAGATTCCATAGACCATAAATCAGATTCCATAGATGCTAAATCAGATTCCATGGACCCCAAGTCAGATTCCATAGACCCTAAATCAGATTCCATAGACCCTAAATCAGATTCCATAGACCCTAAATCAGATTCCATGGACCCTAAATCGGATTCCATAGACACTAAATCAGATTCCATAGACCCTAAGTCAGATTCCATAGACCCTAAGTCAGATTCCATAGACCCTAAATCAGATTCCATCGACCATAAATCAGATTCCATAGACCCTAAGTCAGATTCCATATACCCTAAATCAGATTCCATAGACCCTAAATCAGATTCCATAGATGTTAAATCAGATTCCATGGACCCCAAGTCAGATTCCATAGACCCTAAATCAGATTCCATAGACCCTAAATCAGATTCAATAGACTCTAATTCAGATTCCATGGACCCTAAATCAGATTCCATAGACCTTCAATCAGATTCCATGGACCTCAAGTCAGATTCCATAGACCCTAAATCAGATTCCATAGACCCTAAATCAGATTCCATAGACTCTAAATCAGATTCCATGGACCCTAAATCAGATTCCGTGGACCCTAAATCAGATTCCATAGACCCTAAATCAGATTCCATAGACCCTGAATCAGATTCCATAGACCCTAAATCAGATTCCATAGACCCTGAATCAAAATCCATAGACCCTAAATCAGATTCCATGGACCCCAAGTCAGATTCCATAGACCCTAAATCAGATTCCATAGACCCTAAATCAGATTCCATAGACCCTGAATCAGATTCCATAGACCCTAAATCAGATTCCATAGACCCTGAATCAAATTCCATAGACCCTAAATCAGATTCCATGGACCCCAAGTCAGATTCCATAGACCCTAAATCAGATTCCATAGACCCTAAATCAGATTCCATAGACCCTAAATCAGATTCCATAGACCCTAAGTCAGATTCCATAGACCGTAAGTCAGATTCCATAGACCATAAATCTGATTCCATTGACCTTAAATCAGATTCCATAGACCCTAAATCGGATTCCATAGACACTAAATAAGATTCCATAGACCCTAAGTCAGATTCCATAGACCCTAAGTCAGATTCCATAGACCCTAAATCAAGTTCCATAGACAATAAATCAGATTCCATAGACGCTAAATCAGATTCCGTAGACTCTAAATCAGATTCGATAGACCCTAAATCAGATTCCATAGACGCTAAATCAGATTCCATAGACCCTAAATCAGATTCCATAGACCCTAAATCAGATTCCATAGACCCTAAATCAGATTCCATAGACCCTAAATCAGACTCCATAGACCCTAAATCAGATTCCATGGACCCTAAATCGGATTCCATAGACACTAAATCAGATTCCATAGACCCTAAGTCAGATTCCATAGACCCTAAGTCAGATTCCATAGACCCTAAATCAGATTCCATAGACCATAAATCAGATTCCATAGACCCTAAGTCAGATTCCATAGACCTTAAATCAGATTCCATGGACCCTAAATCAGATTCCATAGATGCTAAATCAGATTCCATGGACCCCAAGTCAGATTCCATAGACCCTAAATCAGATTCCATAGACCCTAAATCAGATTCCATAGACCCTAAATCAGATTCCGTGGACCCTAAATCAGATTCCATAGACCCTAAATCAGATTCCATAGACCTTGAATCAGATTCCATAGACCCTAAATCAGATTCCATAGACCCTGAATCAAATTCCATAGACCCTAAATCAGATTCCATGGACCCCAAGTCAGATTCCATAGACCCTAAATCAGATTCCATAGACCCTAAATCAGATTCCATAGACCCTAAATCAGATTCCATAGACCCTAAGTCAGATTCCATAGACCCTAAGTCAGATTCCATAGACCCTAAGTCAGATTCCATAGACCCTAAATCAGATTCCATAGACCATAAATAAGATTCCATAGACCCTAAGTCAGATTCCATAGACCCTAAGTCAGATTCCATAGACCCTAAATCAGATTCCATAGACCCTAAGTCAGATTCCATAGACCCTAAATCAGATTCCATAGACCCTAAATCAGATTCCATAGATGCTAAATCAGATTCCATGGAACCCAAGTCAGATTCCATAGACCCTAAATCAGATTCCATAGACCCTAAATCAGATTCCATAGACCCTAAATCAGATTCCATGGACCCTAAATCGGATTCCATAGACACTAAATCAGATTCCATAGACCCTAAGTCAGATTCCATAGACCCTAAGTCAGATTCCATAGACCCTAAATCAGATTCCATCGAAAAAATCAGATTCCATAGACCCTAAGTCAGATTCCATATACCCTAAATCAGATTCCATAGACCCTAAATCAGATTCCATAGATGTTAAATCAGATTCCATGGACCCCAAGTGAGATTCCATAGACCCTAAATCAGATTCCATAGACCCTAAATCAGATTCCATAGACTCTAAATCAGATTCCATGGACCCTAAATCAGATTCCATAGACGTTCAATCAGATTCCATGGACCTCAAGTCAGATTCCATAGACCCTAAATCAGATTCCATAGACCCTAAATCAGATTCCATAGACCCTAAATCAGATTCCGTGGACCCTAAATCAGATTCCATAGACCCTAAATCAGATTCCATAGACCCTGAATCAGATTCCATAGACCCTAAATCAGATTCCATAGACCCTGAATCAAATTCCATAGACCCTAAATCAGATTCCATGGCCCCCAAGTCAGATTCCATAGACCCTAAATCAGATTCCATAGACCCTAAATCAGATTCCATAGACCCTAAATCAGATTCCATAGACCCTAAGTCAGATTCCATAGACCCTAAGTCAGATTCCATAGACCATAAATCTGATTCCATGGACCTTAAATCAGATTCCATAGACCCTAAATCGGATTCCATAGACACTAAATAAGATTCCATAGACCCTAAGTCAGATTCCATAGACCCTAAGTCAGATTCCATAGACCCTAAATCAAGTTCCATAGACAATAAATCAGATTCCATAGACGCTAAATCAGATTCCATAGACCCTAAATCAGATTCCATAGACCCTAAATCAGATTCCATAGACCCTAAATCAGATTCCATAGACCCTAAATCAGACTCCATAGACCCTAAATCAGATTCCATGGACCCTAAATCGGATTCCATAGACACTAAATCAGATTCCATAGACCCTAAGTCAGATTCCATAGACCCTAAGTCAGATTCCATAGACCCTAAATCAGATTCCATAGACCATAAATCAGATTCCATAGACCCTAAGTCAGATTCCATAGACCCTAAATCAGATTCCATAGACCCTAAATCAGATTCCATAGATGCTAAATCAGATTCCATGGACCCCAAGTCAGATTCCATAGACCCTAAATCAGATTCCATAGACCCTAAAAGAGATTCAATAGACCCTGAATCAGATTCCATAGACCCTAAATCAGATTCCATGGACCCCAAGTCAGATTCCATAGATCCTAAATCAGATTCCATAGACCCTAAATCAGATTCCATAGACCCTAAATCAGATTCCATAGACCCTAAGTCAGATTCCATAGACCATAAGTCAGATTCCATAGACCCTAAGTCAGATTCCATAGACCATAAATCTGATTCCATGGACCTTAAATCAGATTCCATAGACCCTAAATCGGATTCCATAGACACTAAATAAGATTCCACAGACCCTAACTCAGATTCCATAGACCCTAAGTCAGATTCCATAGACCCTAAATCAGATTCCATAGACCATAAATCAGATTCCATAGACCCTAAATCAGATTCCATAGACGCTAAATCAGACTCCATAGACCCTAAATCAGATTCCATGGACCCTAAATCGGATTCCATAGACACTAAATCAGATTCCATAGACCCTAAGTCAGACTCCATAGACCCTAAGTCAGATTCCATAGACCCTAAATCAGATTCCATAGACCATAAATCAGATTCCATAGACCCTAAGTCAGATTCCATAGACCCTAAATCAGATTCCATAGACCCTAAATCAGATTCCATAGATGCTAAATCAGATTCCATGGACCCCAAGTCAGATTCCATAGACCCTAAATCAGATTCCATAGACCCTAAATCAGATTCCATAGACTCTAAATCAGATTCCATGGACCCCAAATCAGATTCCATAGACCTTCAATCAGATTCCATGGACCTCAAGTCAGATTCCATAGACCCTAAATCAGATTCCATAGACCCTAAATCAGATTCCATAGACCCTAAATCAGATTCCGTGAACCCTAAATCAGATTCCATAGACCCTAAATCAGATTCCATAGACCCTGAATCAGATTCCATAGACCCTAAATCAGATTCCATAGACCCTGAATCAAATTCCATAGACCCTAAATCAGATTCCATGGACCCCAAGTCAAATTCCATAGACCCTAAATCAGATTCCATGGACCCCAAGTCAGATTCCATAGACCCTAAATCAGATTCCATAGACCCTAAATCAGATTCCATAGACCCTAAATCAGATTCCATAGACCCTAAATCAGATTCCATAGACCCTAAATCAGATTCCATAGACCCTAAATCAGACTCCATAGACCCTAAATCAGATTCCATGGACCCTAAATCGGATTCCATAGACACTAAATCAGATTCCATAGACCCTAAGTCAGATTCCATAGACCCTAAGTCAGATTCCATAGACCCTAAATCAGATTCCATAGACCATAAATCAGATTCCATAGACCCTAAGTCAGATTCCATAGACCCTAAATCAGATTCCATAGACCCTAAATCAGATTCCATAGATGCTAAATCAGATTCCATGGACCCCAAGTCAGATTCCATAGACCCTAAATCAGATTCCATAGACCCTAAAAGAGATTCAATAGACCCTGAATCAGATTCCATAGACCCTAAATCAGATTCCATGGACCCCAAGTCAGATTCCATAGATCCTAAATCAGATTCCATAGACCCTAAATCAGATTCCATAGACCCTAAATCAGATTCCATAGACCCTAAGTCAGATTCCATAGACCATAAGTCAGATTCCATAGACCCTAAGTCAGATTCCATAGACCATAAATCTGATTCCATGGACCTTAAATCAGATTCCATAGACCCTAAATCGGATTCCATAGACACTAAATAAGATTCCACAGACCCTAACTCAGATTCCATAGACCCTAAGTCAGATTCCATAGACCCTAAATCAGATTCCATAGACCATAAATCAGATTCCATAGACCCTAAATCAGATTCCATAGACGCTAAATCAGACTCCATAGACCCTAAATCAGATTCCATGGACCCTAAATCGGATTCCATAGACACTAAATCAGATTCCATAGACCCTAAGTCAGACTCCATAGACCCTAAGTCAGATTCCATAGACCCTAAATCAGATTCCATAGACCATAAATCAGATTCCATAGACCCTAAGTCAGATTCCATAGACCCTAAATCAGATTCCATAGACCCTAAATCAGATTCCATAGATGCTAAATCAGATTCCATGGACCCCAAGTCAGATTCCATAGACCCTAAATCAGATTCCATAGACCCTAAATCAGATTCCATAGACTCTAAATCAGATTCCATGGACCCCAAATCAGATTCCATAGACCTTCAATCAGATTCCATGGACCTCAAGTCAGATTCCATAGACCCTAAATCAGATTCCATAGACCCTAAATCAGATTCCATAGACCCTAAATCAGATTCCGTGAACCCTAAATCAGATTCCATAGACCCTAAATCAGATTCCATAGACCCTGAATCAGATTCCATAGACCCTAAATCAGATTCCATAGACCCTGAATCAAATTCCATAGACCCTAAATCAGATTCCATGGACCCCAAGTCAGATTCCATAGACCCTAAATCAGATTCCATAGACCCTAAATCAGATTCCATAGACCCTAAATCAGATTCCATAGACCCTAAGTCAGATTCCATAGACCCTAAGTCAGATTCCATAGACCATAAATCTGATTCCATGGACCTTAAATCAGATTCCATAGACCCTAAATCGGATTCCATAGACACTAAATAAGATTCCATAGACCCTAAGTCAGATTCCATAGACCCTAAGTCAGATTCCATAGACCCTAAATCAAGTTCCATAGACAATAAATCAGATTCCATAGACCCTAAGTCAGATTCCATAGACTCTAAATCAGATTCCATGGACCTTAAATCGGATTCCATAGACACTAAATCAGATTCCATAGACCCTAAGTCAGATTCCATAGACCCTAAGTCAGATTCCATAGACCCTAAATCAGATTCCATAGACCCTAAATCAGATTCCATAGACCCTAAGTCAGATTCCATAGACCCTAAATCAGATTCCATGGACCCTAAATCAGATTCCATAGATGCTAAATCAGATTCCATGGACCCCAAGTCAGATTCCATAGACCCTAAATCAGATTCCATAGACCCTAAATCAGATTCCATAGACTCTAAATCAGATTCCATGGACCCTAAATCAGATTCCATAGACCTTCAATCAGATTCCATGGACCTCAAGTCAGATTCCATAGACCCTAAATCAGATTCCATAGACCCTAAATCAGATTCCATAGACCCTAAATCAGATTCCGTGGACCCTAAATCAGATTCCATAGACCCTGAATCAGATTCCATAGACCCTAAATCAGATTCCATAGACCCTGAATCAGATTCCATAGACCTTAAATCAGATTCCATAGACCCTAAATCAGATTCCATGGACCCTAAATCGGATTCCATAGACACTAAATCAGATTCCATAGACCCTAAGTCAGATTCCATAGACCCTAAGTCAGATTCCATAGACCCTAAATCAGATTCCATAGACCCTAAGTCAGATTCCATAGACCCTAAATCAGATTCCATAGACCCTAAATCAGATTCCATAGATGCTAAATCAGATTCCATGGAACCCAAGTCAGATTCCATAGACCCTAAATCAGATTCCATAGACCCTAAATCAGATTCCATAGACCCTAAATCAGATTCCATGGACCCTAAATCGGATTCCATAGACACTAAATCAGATTCCATAGACCCTAAGTCAGATTCCATAGACCCTAAGTCAGATTCCATAGAACCTAAATCAGATTCCATCGACCATAAATCAGATTCCATAGACCCTAAGTCAGATTCCATATACCCTAAATCAGATTCCATAGACCCTAAATCAGATTCCATAGATGTTAAATCAGATTCCATGGACCCCAAGTGAGATTCCATAGACCCTAAATCAGATTCCATAGACCCTAAATCAGATTCCATAGACTCTAAATCAGATTCCATGGACCCTAAATCAGATTCCATAGACGTTCAATCAGATTCCATGGACCTCAAGTCAGATTCCATAGACCCTAAATCAGATTCCATAGACCCTAAATCAGATTCCATAGACCCTAAATCAGATTCCGTGGACCCTAAATCAGATTCCATAGACCCTAAATCAGATTCCATAGACCCTAAATCAGATTCCATAGACCCTAAATCAGATTCCATAGACCCTGAATCAGATTCCATAGACCCTAAATCAGATTCCATAGACCCTGAATCAAATTCCATAGACCCTAAATCAGATTCCATGGACCCCAAGTCAGATTCCATAGACCCTAAATCAGATTCCATAGACCCTAAATCAGATTCCATAGACCCTAAATCAGATTCCATAGACCCTAAGTCAGATTCCATAGACCCTAAGTCAGATTCCATAGACCATAAATCTGATTCCATGGACCTTAAATCAGATTCCATAGACCCTAAATCGGATTCCATAGACACTAAATAAGATTCCATAGACCCTAAGTCAGATTCCATAGACCCTAAGTCAGATTCCATAGACCCTAAATCAAGTTCCATAGACAATAAATCAGATTCCATAGACCCTAAGTCAGATTCCATAGACTCTAAATCAGATTCCATGGACCTTAAATCGGATTCCATAGACACTAAATCAGATTCCATAGACCCTAAGTCAGATTCCATAGACCCTAAGTCAGATTCCATAGACCCTAAATCAGATTCCATAGACCCTAAATCAGATTCCATAGACCCTAAGTCAGATTCCATAGACCCTAAATCAGATTCCATGGACCCTAAATCAGATTCCATAGATGCTAAATCAGATTCCATGGACCCCAAGTCAGATTCCATAGACCCTAAATCAGATTCCATAGACCCTAAATCAGATTCCATAGACTCTAAATCAGATTCCATGGACCCTAAATCAGATTCCATAGACCTTCAATCAGATTCCATGGACCTCAAGTCAGATTCCATAGACCCTAAATCAGATTCCATAGACCCTAAATCAGATTCCATAGACCCTAAATCAGATTCCGTGGACCCTAAATCAGATTCCATAGACCCTGAATCAGATTCCATAGACCCTAAATCAGATTCCATAGACCCTGAATCAGATTCCATAGACCTTAAATCAGATTCCATAGACCCTAAATCAGATTCCATGGACCCTAAATCGGATTCCATAGACACTAAATCAGATTCCATAGACCCTAAGTCAGATTCCATAGACCCTAAGTCAGATTCCATAGACCCTAAATCAGATTCCATAGACCCTAAGTCAGATTCCATAGACCCTAAATCAGATTCCATAGACCCTAAATCAGATTCCATAGATGCTAAATCAGATTCCATGGAACCCAAGTCAGATTCCATAGACCCTAAATCAGATTCCATAGACCCTAAATCAGATTCCATAGACCCTAAATCAGATTCCATGGACCCTAAATCGGATTCCATAGACACTAAATCAGATTCCATAGACCCTAAGTCAGATTCCATAGACCCTAAGTCAGATTCCATAGAACCTAAATCAGATTCCATCGACCATAAATCAGATTCCATAGACCCTAAGTCAGATTCCATATACCCTAAATCAGATTCCATAGACCCTAAATCAGATTCCATAGATGTTAAATCAGATTCCATGGACCCCAAGTGAGATTCCATAGACCCTAAATCAGATTCCATAGACCCTAAATCAGATTCCATAGACTCTAAATCAGATTCCATGGACCCTAAATCAGATTCCATAGACGTTCAATCAGATTCCATGGACCTCAAGTCAGATTCCATAGACCCTAAATCAGATTCCATAGACCCTAAATCAGATTCCATAGACCCTAAATCAGATTCCGTGGACCCTAAATCAGATTCCATAGACCCTAAATCAGATTCCATAGACCCTGAATCAGATTCCATAGACCCTAAATCAGATTCCATAGACCCTGAATCAAATTCCATAGACCCTAAATCAGATTCCATGGCCCCCAAGTCAGATTCCATAGACCCTAAATCAGATTCCATAGACCCTAAATCAGATTCCATAGACCCTAAATCAGATTCCATAGACCCTAAGTCAGATTCCATAGACCCTAAGTCAGATTCCATAGACCATAAATCTGATTCCATGGACCTTAAATCAGATTCCATAGACCCTAAATCGGATTCCATAGACACTAAATAAGATTCCATAGACCCTAAGTCAGATTCCATAGACCCTAAGTCAGATTCCATAGACCCTAAATCAAGTTCCATAGACAATAAATCAGATTCCATAGACGCTAAATCAGATTCCATAGACCCTAAATCAGATTCCATAGACCCTAAATCAGATTCCATAGACCCTAAATCAGATTCCATAGACCCTAAATCAGACTCCATAGACCCTAAATCAGATTCCATGGACCCTAAATCGGATTCCATAGACACTAAATCAGATTCCATAGACCCTAAGTCAGATTCCATAGACCCTAAGTCAGATTCCATAGACCCTAAATCAGATTCCATAGACCATAAATCAGATTCCATAGACCCTAAGTCAGATTCCATAGACCCTAAATCAGATTCCATAGACCCTAAATCAGATTCCATAGATGCTAAATCAGATTCCATGGACCCCAAGTCAGATTCCATAGACCCTAAATCAGATTCCATAGACCCTAAAAGAGATTCAATAGACCCTGAATCAGATTCCATAGACCCTAAATCAGATTCCATGGACCCCAAGTCAGATTCCATAGATCCTAAATCAGATTCCATAGACCCTAAATCAGATTCCATAGACCCTAAATCAGATTCCATAGACCCTAAGTCAGATTCCATAGACCATAAGTCAGATTCCATAGACCCTAAGTCAGATTCCATAGACCATAAATCTGATTCCATGGACCTTAAATCAGATTCCATAGACCCTAAATCGGATTCCATAGACACTAAATAAGATTCCACAGACCCTAACTCAGATTCCATAGACCCTAAGTCAGATTCCATAGACCCTAAATCAGATTCCATAGACCATAAATCAGATTCCATAGACCCTAAGTCAGATTCCATAGACTCTAAATCAGATTCCATAGACCCTAAATCAGATTCCATAGACGCTAAATCAGATTCCATAGACCCTAAATCAGGTTCCATAGACCCTAAATCAGATTCCATAGACCCTAAATCAGATTCCATAGACCCTAAATCAGACTCCATAGACCCTAAATCAGATTCCATGGACCCTAAATCGGATTCCATAGACACTAAATCAGATTCCATAGACCCTAAGTCAGACTCCATAGACCCTAAGTCAGATTCCATAGACCCTAAATCAGATTCCATAGACCATAAATCAGATTCCATAGACCCTAAGTCAGATTCCATAGACCCTAAATCAGATTCCATAGACCCTAAATCAGATTCCATAGATGCTAAATCAGATTCCATGGACCCCAAGTCAGATTCCATAGACCCTAAATCAGATTCCATAGACCCTAAATCAGAATCCATAGACTCTAAATCAGATTCCATGGACCCCAAATCAGATTCCATAGACCTTCAATCAGATTCCATGGACCTCAAGTCAGATTCCATAGACCCTAAATCAGATTCCATAGACCCTAAATCAGATTCCATAGACCCTAAATCAGATTCCGTGAACCCTAAATCAGATTCCATAGACCCTAAATCAGATTCCATAGACCCTGAATCAGATTCCATAGACCCTAAATCAGATTCCATAGACCCTGAATCAAATTCCATAGACCCTAAATCAGATTCCATGGACCCCAAGTCAGATTCCATAGACCCTAAATCAGATTCCATAGACCCTAAATCAGATTCCATAGACCCTAAATCAGATTCCATAGACCCTAAGTCAGATTCCATAGACCCTAAGTCAGATTCCATAGACCATAAATCTGATTCCATGGACCTTAAATCAGATTCCATAGACCCTAAATCGGATTCCATAGACACTAAATAAGATTCCATAGACCCTAAGTCAGATTCCATAGACCCTAAGTCAGATTCCATAGACCCTAAATCAAGTTCCATAGACAATAAATCAGATTCCATAGACCCTAAGTCAGATTCCATAGACTCTAAATCAGATTCCATGGACCTTAAATCGGATTCCATAGACACTAAATCAGATTCCATAGACCCTAAGTCAGATTCCATAGACCCTAAGTCAGATTCCATAGACCCTAAATCAGATTCCATAGACCCTAAATCAGATTCCATGGACCCTAAATCAGATTCCATAGATGCTAAATCAGATTCCATGGACCCCAAGTCAGATTCCATAGACCCTAAATCAGATTCCATAGACCCTAAATCAGATTCCATAGACTCTAAATCAGATTCCATGGACCCTAAATCAGATTCCATAGACCTTCAATCAGATTCCATGGACCTCAAGTCAGATTCCATAGACCCTAAATCAGATTCCATAGACCCTAAATCAGATTCCATAGACCCTAAATCAGATTCCGTGGACCCTAAATCAGATTCCATAGACCCTGAATCAGATTCCATAGACCCTAAATCAGATTCCATAGACCCTGAATCAGATTCCATAGACCTTAAATCAGATTCCATAGACCCTAAATCAGATTCCATGGACCCTAAATCGGATTCCATAGACACTAAATCAGATTCCATAGACCCTAAGTCAGATTCCATAGACCCTAAGTCAGATTCCATAGACCCTAAATCAGATTCCATCGACCATAAATCAGATTCCATAGACCCTAAGTCAGATTCCATATACCCTAAATCAGATTCCATAGACCCTAAATCAGATTCCATAGATGTTAAATCAGATTCCATGGACCCCAAGTCAGATTCCATAGACCCTAAATCAGATTCCATGGACCCTAAATCAGATTCCATAGACCTTCAATCAGATTCCATGGACCTCAAGTCAGATTCCATAGACCCTAAATCAGATTCCATAGACCCTAAATCAGATTCCATAGACTCTAAATCAGGTTCCATGGACCCTAAATCAGATTTCGTGGACCCTAAATCAGATTCCATAGACCCTAAATCAGATTCCATAGACCCTGAATCAGATTCCATAGACCCTAAATCAGATTCCATAGACCCTGAATCAAATTCCATAGACCCTAAATCAGATTCCATGGACCCCAAGTCAGATTCCATAGACCCTAAATCAGATTCCATAGACCCTAAATCAGATTCCATAGACCCTGAATCAGATTCCATAGACCCTAAATCAGATTCCATAGACCCTGAATCAAATTCCATAGACCCTAAATCAGATTCCATGGACCCCAAGTCAGATTCCATAGACCCTAAATCAGATTCCATAGACCCTAAATCAGATTCCATAGACCCTAAATCAGATTCCATAGACCCTAAGTCAGATTCCATAGACCGTAAGTCAGATTCCATAGACCATAAATCTGATTCCATGGACCTTAAATCAGATTCCATAGACCCTAAATCGGATTCCATAGACACTAAATAAGATTCCATAGACCCTAAGTCAGATTCCATAGACCCTAAGTCAGATTCCATAGACCCTAAATCAAGTTCCATAGACAATAAATCAGATTCCATAGACGCTAAATCAGATTCCGTAGACTCTAAATCAGATTCGATAGACCCTAAATCAGATTCCATAGACGCTAAATCAGATTCCATAGACCCTAAATCAGATTCCATAGACCCTAAATCAGATTCCATAGACCCTAAATCAGATTCCATAGACCCTAAATCAGACTCCATAGACCCTAAATCAGATTCCATGGACCCTAAATCGGATTCCATAGACACTAAATCAGATTCCATAGACCCTAAGTCAGATTCCATAGACCCTAAGTCAGATTCCATAGACCCTAAATCAGATTCCATAGACCATAAATCAGATTCCATAGACCCTAAGTCAGATTCCATAGACCCTAAATCAGATTCCATAGACCATAAATCAGATTCCATAGACCCTAAGTCAGATTCCATAGACCCTAAATCAGATTCCATAGACCCTAAATCAGATTCCATAGATGCTAAATCAGATTCCATGGACCCCAAGTCAGATTCCATAGACCCTAAATCAGATTCCATAGACCCTAAAAGAGATTCAATAGACCCTGAATCAGATTCCATAGACCCTAAATCAGATTCCATGGACCCCAAGTCAGATTCCATAGATCCTAAATCAGATTCCATAGACCCTAAATCAGATTCCATAGACCCTAAATCAGATTCCATAGACCCTAAGTCAGATTCCATAGACCATAAGTCAGATTCCATAGACCCTAAGTCAGATTCCATAGACCATAAATCTGATTCCATGGACCTTAAATCAGATTCCATAGACCCTAAATCGGATTCCATAGACACTAAATAAGATTCCACAGACCCTAACTCAGATTCCATAGACCCTAAGTCAGATTCCATAGACCCTAAATCAGATTCCATAGACCATAAATCAGATTCCATAGACCCTAAGTCAGATTCCATAGACTCTAAATCAGATTCCATAGACCCTAAATCAGATTCCATAGACGCTAAATCAGATTCCATAGACCCTAAATCAGGTTCCATAGACCCTAAATCAGATTCCATAGACCCTAAATCAGATTCCATAGACCCTAAATCAGACTCCATAGACCCTAAATCAGATTCCATGGACCCTAAATCGGATTCCATAGACACTAAATCAGATTCCATAGACCCTAAGTCAGACTCCATAGACCCTAAGTCAGATTCCATAGACCCTAAATCAGATTCCATAGACCATAAATCAGATTCCATAGACCCTAAGTCAGATTCCATAGACCCTAAATCAGATTCCATAGACCCTAAATCAGATTCCATAGATGCTAAATCAGATTCCATGGACCCCAAGTCAGATTCCATAGACCCTAAATCAGATTCCATAGACCCTAAATCAGATTCCATAGACTCTAAATCAGATTCCATGGACCCCAAATCAGATTCCATAGACCTTCAATCAGATTCCATGGACCTCAAGTCAGATTCCATAGACCCTAAATCAGATTCCATAGACCCTAAATCAGATTCCATAGACCCTAAATCAGATTCCGTGAACCCTAAATCAGATTCCATAGACCCTAAATCAGATTCCATAGACCCTGAATCAGATTCCATAGACCCTAAATCAGATTCCATAGACCCTGAATCAAATTCCATAGACCCTAAATCAGATTCCATGGACCCCAAGTCAGATTCCATAGACCCTAAATCAGATTCCATAGACCCTAAATCAGATTCCATAGACCCTAAATCAGATTCCATAGACCCTAAGTCAGATTCCATAGACCCTAAGTCAGATTCCATAGACCATAAATCTGATTCCATGGACCTTAAATCAGATTCCATAGACCCTAAATCGGATTCCATAGACACTAAATAAGATTCCATAGACCCTAAGTCAGATTCCATAGACCCTAAGTCAGATTCCATAGACCCTAAATCAAGTTCCATAGACAATAAATCAGATTCCATAGACCCTAAGTCAGATTCCATAGACTCTAAATCAGATTCCATGGACCTTAAATCGGATTCCATAGACACTAAATCAGATTCCATAGACCCTAAGTCAGATTCCATAGACCCTAAGTCAGATTCCATAGACCCTAAATCAGATTCCATAGACCCTAAATCAGATTCCATGGACCCTAAATCAGATTCCATAGATGCTAAATCAGATTCCATGGACCCCAAGTCAGATTCCATAGACCCTAAATCAGATTCCATAGACCCTAAATCAGATTCCATAGACTCTAAATCAGATTCCATGGACCCTAAATCAGATTCCATAGACCTTCAATCAGATTCCATGGACCTCAAGTCAGATTCCATAGACCCTAAATCAGATTCCATAGACCCTAAATCAGATTCCATAGACCCTAAATCAGATTCCGTGGACCCTAAATCAGATTCCATAGACCCTGAATCAGATTCCATAGACCCTAAATCAGATTCCATAGACCCTGAATCAGATTCCATAGACCTTAAATCAGATTCCATAGACCCTAAATCAGATTCCATGGACCCTAAATCGGATTCCATAGACACTAAATCAGATTCCATAGACCCTAAGTCAGATTCCATAGACCCTAAGTCAGATTCCATAGACCCTAAATCAGATTCCATCGACCATAAATCAGATTCCATAGACCCTAAGTCAGATTCCATATACCCTAAATCAGATTCCATAGACCCTAAATCAGATTCCATAGATGTTAAATCAGATTCCATGGACCCCAAGTCAGATTCCATAGACCCTAAATCAGATTCCATGGACCCTAAATCAGATTCCATAGACCTTCAATCAGATTCCATGGACCTCAAGTCAGATTCCATAGACCCTAAATCAGATTCCATAGACCCTAAATCAGATTCCATAGACTCTAAATCAGGTTCCATGGACCCTAAATCAGATTTCGTGGACCCTAAATCAGATTCCATAGACCCTAAATCAGATTCCATAGACCCTGAATCAGATTCCATAGACCCTAAATCAGATTCCATAGACCCTGAATCAAATTCCATAGACCCTAAATCAGATTCCATGGACCCCAAGTCAGATTCCATAGACCCTAAATCAGATTCCATAGACCCTAAATCAGATTCCATAGACCCTGAATCAGATTCCATAGACCCTAAATCAGATTCCATAGACCCTGAATCAAATTCCATAGACCCTAAATCAGATTCCATGGACCCCAAGTCAGATTCCATAGACCCTAAATCAGATTCCATAGACCCTAAATCAGATTCCATAGACCCTAAATCAGATTCCATAGACCCTAAGTCAGATTCCATAGACCGTAAGTCAGATTCCATAGACCATAAATCTGATTCCATGGACCTTAAATCAGATTCCATAGACCCTAAATCGGATTCCATAGACACTAAATAAGATTCCATAGACCCTAAGTCAGATTCCATAGACCCTAAGTCAGATTCCATAGACCCTAAATCAAGTTCCATAGACAATAAATCAGATTCCATAGACGCTAAATCAGATTCCGTAGACTCTAAATCAGATTCGATAGACCCTAAATCAGATTCCATAGACGCTAAATCAGATTCCATAGACCCTAAATCAGATTCCATAGACCCTAAATCAGATTCCATAGACCCTAAATCAGATTCCATAGACCCTAAATCAGACTCCATAGACCCTAAATCAGATTCCATGGACCCTAAATCGGATTCCATAGACACTAAATCAGATTCCATAGACCCTAAGTCAGATTCCATAGACCCTAAGTCAGATTCCATAGACCCTAAATCAGATTCCATAGACCATAAATCAGATTCCATAGACCCTAAGTCAGATTCCATAGACCCTAAATCAGATTCCATGGACCCTAAATCAGATTCCATAGATGCTAAATCAGATTCCATGGACCCCAAGTCAGATTCCATAGACCCTAAATCAGATTCCATAGACCCTAAATCAGATTCCATAGACTCTAAATCAGATTCCATGGACCCCAAGTCAGATTCCATAGACCCTAAATCAGATTCCATAGACCCTAAATCAGATTCCATAGACCCTGAATCAAATTCCATAGACCCTAAATCAGATTCCATGGACCCCAAGTCAGATTCCATAGACCCTAAATCAGATTCCATAGACCCTAAATCAGATTCCATAGAGCCTAAGTCAGATTCCATAGACCCTAAGTCAGATTCCATAGACCCTAAGTCAGATTCCATAGACCCTAAATCAGATTCCATAGACCATAAATAAGATTCCATAGACCCTAAGTCAGATTCCATAGACCCTAAGTCAGATTCCATAGACCCTAAATCAGATTCCATAGACCCTAAGTCAGATTCCATAGACCCTAAATCAGATTCCATAGACACTAAATCAGATTCCATAGATGCTAAATCAGATTCCATGGACCCCAAGTCAGATTCCATAGACCCTAAATCAGATTCCATAGACCCTAAATCAGATTCCATAGACCCTAAATCAGATTACATGGACCCTAAATCGGATTCCATAGACACTAAATCAGATTCCATAGACCCTAAATCAGATTCCAT
Organism: Salmo salar; assembly: GCF_965601325.2. NCBI lineage: Eukaryota > Metazoa > Chordata > Actinopteri > Salmoniformes > Salmonidae > Salmo > Salmo salar. The sequence goes on from NC_138301.1 coordinate 60,826,251, forward strand.
AGATGTTAAATCAGATTCCATGGACCCCAAGTCAGATTCCATAGACCCTAAATCAGATTCCATAGACCCTAAATCAGATTCCATAGATGTTAAATCAGATTCCATGGACCCCAAGTGAGATTCCATAGACCCTAAATCAGATTCCATAGACCCTAAATCAGATTCCATAGACTCTAAATCAGATTCCATGGACCCTAAATCAGATTCCATAGACGTTCAATCAGATTCCATGGACCTCAAGTCAGATTCCATAGACCCTAAATCAGATTCCATAGACCCTAAATCAGATTCCATAGACCCTAAATCAGATTCCGTGGACCCTAAATCAGATTCCATAGACCCTAAATCAGATTCCATAGACCCTGAATCAGATTCCATAGACCCTAAATCAGATTCCATAGACCCTGAATCAAATTCCATAGACCCTAAATCAGATTCCATGGACCCCAAGTCAGATTCCATAGACCCTAAATCAGATTCCATAGACCCTAAATCAGATTCCATAGACCCTAAATCAGATTCCATAGACCCTAAGTCAGATTCCATAGACCCTAAGTCAGATTCCATAGACCATAAATCTGATTCCATGGACCTTAAATCAGATTCCATAGACCCTAAATCGGATTCCATAGACACTAAATAAGATTCCATAGACCCTAAGTCAGATTCCATAGACCCTAAATCAGATTCCATAGACCCTGAATCAGATTCCATAGACCCTAAATCAGATTCCATAGACCCTGAATCAGATTCCATAGACCTTAAATCAGATTCCATAGACCCTAAATCAGATTCCATGGACCCTAAATCGGATTCCATAGACACTAAATCAGATTCCATAGACCCTAAGTCAGATTCCATAGACCCTAAGTCAGATTCCATAGACCCTAAATCAGATTCCATCGACCATAAATCAGATTCCATAGACCCTAAGTCAGATTCCATATACCCTAAATCAGATTCCATAGACCCTAAATCAGATTCCATAGATGTTAAATCAGATTCCATGGACCCCAAGTCAGATTCCATAGACCCTAAATCAGATTCCATAGACTCTAAATCAGATTCAATAGACTCTAAATCAGATTCCATGGACCCTAAATCAGATTCCATAGACCTTCAATCAGATTCCATGGACCTCAAGTCAGATTCCATAGACCCTAAATCAGATTCCATAGACCCTAAATCAGATTCCATAGACTCTAAATCAGATTCCATGGACCCTAAATCAGATTCCGTGGACCCTAAATCAGATTCCATAGACCCTAAATCAGATTCCATAGACCCTGAATCAGATTCCATAGACCCTAAATCAGATTCCATAGACCCTGAATCAAATTCCATAGACCCTAAATCAGATTCCATGGACCCCAAGTCAGATTCCATAGACCCTAAATCAGATTCCATAGACCCTAAATCAGATTCCATAGACCCTGAATCAGATTCCATAGACCCTAAATCAGATTCCATAGACCCTGAATCAAATTCCATAGACCCTAAATCAGATTCCATGGACCCCAAGTCAGATTCCATAGACCCTAAATCAGATTCCATAGACCCTAAATCAGATTCCATAGACCCTAAATCAGATTCCATAGACCCTAAGTCAGATTCCATAGACCGTAAGTCAGATTCCATAGACCATAAATCTGATTCCATGGACCTTAAATCAGATTCCATAGACCCTAAATCGGATTCCATAGACACTAAATAAGATTCCATAGACCCTAAGTCAGATTCCATAGACCCTAAGTCAGATTCCATAGACCCTAAATCAAGTTCCATAGACAATAAATCAGATTCCATAGACGCTAAATCAGATTCCGTAGACTCTAAATCAGATTCGATAGACCCTAAATCAGATTCCATAGACGCTAAATCAGATTCCATAGACCCTAAATCAGATTCCATAGACCCTAAATCAGATTCCATAGACCCTAAATCAGATTCCATAGACCCTAAATCAGACTCCATAGACCCTAAATCAGATTCCATGGACCCTAAATCGGATTCCATAGACACTAAATCAGATTCCATAGACCCTAAGTCAGATTCCATAGACCCTAAGTCAGATTCCATAGACCCTAAATCAGATTCCATAGACCATAAATCAGATTCCATAGACCCTAAGTCAGATTCCATAGACCCTAAATCAGATTCCATGGACCCTAAATCAGATTCCATAGATGCTAAATCAGATTCCATGGACCCCAAGTCAGATTCCATAGACCCTAAATCAGATTCCATAGACCCTAAATCAGATTCCATAGACTCTAAATCAGATTCCATGGACCCCAAGTCAGATTCCATAGACCCTAAATCAGATTCCATAGACCCTAAATCAGATTCCATAGACCCTGAATCAAATTCCATAGACCCTAAATCAGATTCCATGGACCCCAAGTCAGATTCCATAGACCCTAAATCAGATTCCATAGACCCTAAATCAGATTCCATAGAGCCTAAGTCAGATTCCATAGACCCTAAGTCAGATTCCATAGACCCTAAGTCAGATTCCATAGACCCTAAATCAGATTCCATAGACCATAAATAAGATTCCATAGACCCTAAGTCAGATTCCATAGACCCTAAGTCAGATTCCATAGACCCTAAATCAGATTCCATAGACCCTAAGTCAGATTCCATAGACCCTAAATCAGATTCCATAGACACTAAATCAGATTCCATAGATGCTAAATCAGATTCCATGGACCCCAAGTCAGATTCCATAGACCCTAAATCAGATTCCATAGACCCTAAATCAGATTCCATAGACCCTAAATCAGATTACATGGACCCTAAATCGGATTCCATAGACACTAAATCAGATTCCATAGACCCTAAATCAGATTCCATAGATGTTAAATCAGATTCCATGGACCCCAAGTCAGATTCCATAGACCCTAAATCAGATTCCATAGACCCTAAATCAGATTCAATAGACTCTAAATCAGATTCCATGGACCCTAAATCAGATTCCATAGACCTTCAATCAGATTCCATGGACCTCAAGTCAGATTCCATAGACCCTAAATCAGATTCCATAGACCCTAAATCAGATTCCATAGACTCTAAATCAGATTCCATGGACCCTAAATCAGATTCCGTGGACCCTAAATCAGATTCCATAGACCCTAAATCAGATTCCATACACCCTGAATCAGATTCCATAGACCCTAAATCAGATTCCATAGACCCTGAATCAAATTCCATAGACCCTAAATCAGATTCCATGGACCCCAAGTCAGATTCCATAGACCCTAAATCAGATTCCATAGACCCTAAATCAGATTCCATAGACCCTGAATCAGATTCCATAGACCCTAAATCAGATTCCATAGACCCTGAATCAAATTCCATAGACCCTAAATCAGATTCCATGGACCCCAAGTCAGATTCCATAGACCCTAAATCAGATTCCATAGACCCTAAATCAGATTCCATAGACCCTAAATCAGATTCCATAGACCCTAAGTCAGATTCCATAGACCCTAAGTCAGATTCCATAGACCATAAATCTGATTCCATGGACCTTAAATCAGATTCCATAGACCCTAAATCGGATTCCATAGACACTAAATAAGATTCCATAGACCCTAAGTCAGATTCCATAGACCCTAAGTCAGATTCCATAGACCCTAAATCAAGTTCCATAGACAATAAATCAGATTCCATAGAAGCTAAATCAGATTCCGTAGACCCTAAGTCAGATTCCATAGACCCTAAGTCAGATTCCATAGACCCTAAATCAGATTCCATCGACCATAAATCAGATTCCATAGACCCTAAGTCAGATTCCATATACCCTAAATCAGATTCCATAGACCCTAAATCAGATTCCATAGATGTTAAATCAGATTCCATGGACCCCAAGTCAGATTCCATAGACCCTAAATCAGATTCCATAGACCCTAAATCAGATTCAATAGACTCTAAATCAGATTCCATGGACCCTAAATCAGATTCCCTAGACCTTCAATCAGATTCCATGGACCTCAAGTCAGATTCCATAGACCCTAAATCAGATTCCATAGACCCTAAATCAGATTCCATAGACCCTAAATCAGATTCCGTGGACCCTAAATCAGATTCCATAGACCCTAAATCAGATTCCATAGACCCTGAATCAGATTCCATAGACCCTAAATCAGATTCCATAGACCCTGAATCAAATTCCATAGACCCTAAATCAGATTCCATGGACCCCAAGTCAGATTCCATAGACCCTAAATCAGATTCCATAGACCCTAAATCAGATTCCATAGACCCAAAATCAGATTCCATAGACCCTAAATCAGATTCCATAGACCCTAAATCAGACTCCATAGACCCTAAATCAGATTCCATGGACCCTAAATCGGATTCAATAGACACTAAATCAGATTCCATAGACCCTAAGTCAGATTCCATAGACCCTAAGTCAGATTCCATAGACCCTAAATCAGATTCCATGGACCCTAAATCAGATTCCATAGATGCTAAATCAGATTCCATGGACCCCAAGTCAGATTCCATAGACCCTAAATCAGATTCCATAGACCCTAAATCAGATTCCATAGACTCTAAATCAGATTCCATGGACCCTAAATCAGATTCCATAGACCTTCAATCAGATTCCATGGACCTCAAGTCAGATTCCATAGACCCTAAATCAGATTCCATAGACCCTAAATCAGATTCCATAGACCCTAAATCAGATTCCGTGGACCCTAAATCAGATTCCATAGACCCTAAATCAGATTCCATAGACCCTGAATCAGATTCCATAGACCCTAAATCAGATTCCATAGACCCTGAATCAAATTCCATAGACCCTAAATCAGATTCCATGGACCCCAAGTCAGATTCCATAGACCCTAAATCAGATTCCATAGACCCTAAATCAGATTCCATAGACCCTAAATCAGATTCCATAGACCCTAAGTCAGATTCCATAGACCCTAAGTCAGATTCCATAGACCCTAAGTCAGATTCCATAGACCCTAAGTCAGATTCCATAGATCTAAATCAGATTCCATAGACCATAAATAAGATTCCATAGACCCTAAGTCAGATTCCATAGACCCTAAGTCAGATTCCATAGACCCTAAATCAGATTCCATAGACCCTAAGTCAGATTCCATAGACCCTAAATCAGATTCCATAGACCCTAAATCAGATTCCATAGATGCTAAATTAGATTCCATGGACCCCAAGTCAGATTCCATAGACCCTAAATCAGATTCCATAGACCCTAAATCACATTCCATAGACCCTAAATCAGATTCCATGGACCCTAAATCGGATTCCATAGACACTAAATCAGATTCCATAGACCCTAAGTCAGATTCCATAGACCCTAAGTCAGATTCCATAGACCCTAAATCAGATTCCATCGACCATAAATCAGATTCCATAGACCCTAAGTCAGATTCCATATACCCTAAATCAGATTCCATAGACCCTAAATCAGATTCCATAGATGTTAAATCAGATTCCATGGACCCCAAGTCAGATTCCATAGACCCTAAATCAGATTCCATAGACCCTAAATCAGATTCAATAGACTCTAAATCAGATTCCATGGACCCTAAATCAGATTCCATAGACCTTCAATCAGATTCCATGGACCTCAAGTCAGATTCCATAGACCCTAAATCAGATTCCATAGACCCTAAATCAGATTCCATAGACTCTAAATCAGATTCCATGGACCCTAAATCAGATTCCGTGGACCCTAAATCAGATTCCATAGACCCTAAATCAGATTCCATAGACCCTGAATCAGATTCCATAGACCCTAAATCAGATTCCATAGACCCTGAATCAAATTCCATAGACCCTAAATCAGATTCCATGGACCCCAAGTCAGATTCCATAGACCCTAAATCAGATTCCATAGACCCTAAATCAGATTCCATAGACCCTGAATCAGATTCCATAGACCCTAAATCAGATTCCATAGACCCTGAATCAAATTCCATAGACCCTAAATCAGATTCCATGGACCCCAAGTCAGATTCCATAGACCCTAAATCAGATTCCATAGACCCTAAATCAGATTCCATAGACCCTAAATCAGATTCCATAGACCCTAAGTCAGATTCCATAGACCGTAAGTCAGATTCCATAGACCATAAATCTGATTCCATGGACCTTAAATCAGATTCCATAGACCCTAAATCGGATTCCATAGACACTAAATAAGATTCCATAGACCCTAAGTCAGATTCCATAGACCCTAAGTCAGATTCCATAGACCCTAAATCAAGTTCCATAGACAATAAATCAGATTCCATAGACGCTAAATCAGATTCCGTAGACTCTAAATCAGATTCGATAGACCCTAAATCAGATTCCATAGACGCTAAATCAGATTCCATAGACCCTAAATCAGATTCCATAGACCCTAAATCAGATTCCATAGACCCTAAATCAGATTCCATAGACCCTAAATCAGACTCCATAGACCCTAAATCAGATTCCATGGACCCTAAATCGGATTCCATAGACACTAAATCAGATTCCATAGACCCTAAGTCAGATTCCATAGACCCTAAGTCAGATTCCATAGACCCTAAATCAGATTCCATAGACCATAAATCAGATTCCATAGACCCTAAGTCAGATTCCATAGACCCTAAATCAGATTCCATGGACCCTAAATCAGATTCCATAGATGCTAAATCAGATTCCATGGACCCCAAGTCAGATTCCATAGACCCTAAATCAGATTCCATAGACCCTAAATCAGATTCCATAGACTCTAAATCAGATTCCATGGACCCCAAGTCAGATTCCATAGACCCTAAATCAGATTCCATAGACCCTAAATCAGATTCCATAGACCCTGAATCAAATTCCATAGACCCTAAATCAGATTCCATGGACCCCAAGTCAGATTCCATAGACCCTAAATCAGATTCCATAGACCCTAAATCAGATTCCATAGAGCCTAAGTCAGATTCCATAGACCCTAAGTCAGATTCCATAGACCCTAAGTCAGATTCCATAGACCCTAAATCAGATTCCATAGACCATAAATAAGATTCCATAGACCCTAAGTCAGATTCCATAGACCCTAAGTCAGATTCCATAGACCCTAAATCAGATTCCATAGACCCTAAGTCAGATTCCATAGACCCTAAATCAGATTCCATAGACACTAAATCAGATTCCATAGATGCTAAATCAGATTCCATGGACCCCAAGTCAGATTCCATAGACCCTAAATCAGATTCCATAGACCCTAAATCAGATTCCATAGACCCTAAATCAGATTACATGGACCCTAAATCGGATTCCATAGACACTAAATCAGATTCCATAGACCCTAAATCAGATTCCATAGATGTTAAATCAGATTCCATGGACCCCAAGTCAGATTCCATAGACCCTAAATCAGATTCCATAGACCCTAAATCAGATTCAATAGACTCTAAATCAGATTCCATGGACCCTAAATCAGATTCCATAGACCTTCAATCAGATTCCATGGACCTCAAGTCAGATTCCATAGACCCTAAATCAGATTCCATAGACCCTAAATCAGATTCCATAGACTCTAAATCAGATTCCATGGACCCTAAATCAGATTCCGTGGACCCTAAATCAGATTCCATAGACCCTAAATCAGATTCCATAGACCCTGAATCAGATTCCATAGACCCTAAATCAGATTCCATAGACCCTGAATCAAATTCCATAGACCCTAAATCAGATTCCATGGACCCCAAGTCAGATTCCATAGACCCTAAATCAGATTCCATAGACCCTAAATCAGATTCCATAGACCCTGAATCAGATTCCATAGACCCTAAATCAGATTCCATAGACCCTGAATCAAATTCCATAGACCCTAAATCAGATTCCATGGACCCCAAGTCAGATTCCATAGACCCTAAATCAGATTCCATAGACCCTAAATCAGATTCCATAGACCCTAAATCAGATTCCATAGACCCTAAGTCAGATTCCATAGACCCTAAGTCAGATTCCATAGACCATAAATCTGATTCCATGGACCTTAAATCAGATTCCATAGACCCTAAATCGGATTCCATAGACACTAAATAAGATTCCATAGACCCTAAGTCAGATTCCATAGACCCTAAGTCAGATTCCATAGACCCTAAATCAAGTTCCATAGACAATAAATCAGATTCCATAGAAGCTAAATCAGATTCCGTAGACCCTAAGTCAGATTCCATAGACCCTAAGTCAGATTCCATAGACCCTAAATCAGATTCCATCGACCATAAATCAGATTCCATAGACCCTAAGTCAGATTCCATATACCCTAAATCAGATTCCATAGACCCTAAATCAGATTCCATAGATGTTAAATCAGATTCCATGGACCCCAAGTCAGATTCCATAGACCCTAAATCAGATTCCATAGACCCTAAATCAGATTCAATAGACTCTAAATCAGATTCCATGGACCCTAAATCAGATTCCCTAGACCTTCAATCAGATTCCATGGACCTCAAGTCAGATTCCATAGACCCTAAATCAGATTCCATAGACCCTAAATCAGATTCCATAGACCCTAAATCAGATTCCGTGGACCCTAAATCAGATTCCATAGACCCTAAATCAGATTCCATAGACCCTGAATCAGATTCCATAGACCCTAAATCAGATTCCATAGACCCTGAATCAAATTCCATAGACCCTAAATCAGATTCCATGGACCCCAAGTCAGATTCCATAGACCCTAAATCAGATTCCATAGACCCTAAATCAGATTCCATAGACCCTAAATCAGATTCCATAGACCCTAAATCAGATTCCATAGACCCTAAATCAGACTCCATAGACCCTAAATCAGATTCCATGGACCCTAAATCGGATTCCATAGACACTAAATCAGATTCCATAGACCCTAAGTCAGATTCCATAGACCCTAAGTCAGATTCCATAGACCCTAAATCAGATTCCATGGACCCTAAATCAGATTCCATAGATGCTAAATCAGATTCCATGGACCCCAAGTCAGATTCCATAGACCCTAAATCAGATTCCATAGACCCTAAATCAGATTCCATAGACTCTAAATCAGATTCCATGGACCCTAAATCAGATTCCATAGACCTTCAATCAGATTCCATGGACCTCAAGTCAGATTCCATAGACCCTAAATCAGATTCCATAGACCCTAAATCAGATTCCATAGACCCTAAATCAGATTCCGTGGACCCTAAATCAGATTCCATAGACCCTAAATCAGATTCCATAGACCCTGAATCAGATTCCATAGACCCTAAATCAGATTCCATAGACCCTGAATCAAATTCCATAGACCCTAAATCAGATTCCATGGACCCCAAGTCAGATTCCATAGACCCTAAATCAGATTCCATAGACCCTAAATCAGATTCCATAGACCCTAAATCAGATTCCATAGACCCTAAGTCAGATTCCATAGACCCTAAGTCAGATTCCATAGACCCTAAGTCAGATTCCATAGACCCTAAGTCAGATTCCATAGATCTAAATCAGATTCCATAGACCATAAATAAGATTCCATAGACCCTAAGTCAGATTCCATAGACCCTAAGTCAGATTCCATAGACCCTAAATCAGATTCCATAGACCCTAAGTCAGATTCCATAGACCCTAAATCAGATTCCATAGACCCTAAATCAGATTCCATAGATGCTAAATTAGATTCCATGGACCCCAAGTCAGATTCCATAGACCCTAAATCAGATTCCATAGACCCTAAATCACATTCCATAGACCCTAAATCAGATTCCATGGACCCTAAATCGGATTCCATAGACACTAAATCAGATTCCATAGACCCTAAGTCAGATTCCATAGACCCTAAGTCAGATTCCATAGACCCTAAATCAGATTCCATCGACCATAAATCAGATTCCATAGACCCTAAGTCAGATTCCATATACCCTAAATCAGATTCCATAGACCCTAAATCAGATTCCATAGATGTTAAATCAGATTCCATGGACCCCAAGTCAGATTCCATAGACCCTAAATCAGATTCCATAGACCCTAAATCAGATTCAATAGACTCTAAATCAGATTCCATGGACCCTAAATCAGATTCCATAGACCTTCAATCAGATTCCATGGACCTCAAGTCAGATTCCATAGACCCTAAATCAGATTCCATAGACCCTAAATCAGATTCCATAGACTCTAAATCAGATTCCATGGACCCTAAATCAGATTCCGTGGACCCTGAATCAGATTCCATAGACCCTAAATCAGATTCCATAGACCCTGAATCAAATTCCATAGACCCTAAATCAGATTCCATGGACCCCAAGTCAGATTCCATAGACCCTAAATCAGATTCCATAGACCCTAAATCAGATTCCATAGACCCTGAATCAGATTCCATAGACCCTAAATCAGATTCCATAGACCCTGAATCAAATTCCATAGACCCTAAATCAGATTCCATGGACCCCAAGTCAGATTCCATAGACCCTAAATCAGATTCCATAGACCCTAAATCAGATTCCATAGACCCTAAATCAGATTCCATAGACCCTAAGTCAGATTCCATAGACCATAAGTCAGATTCCATAGACCATGAATCTGATTCCATGGACCTTAAATCAGATTCCATAGACCCTAAATCGGATTCCATAGACACTAAATAAGATTCCATAGACCCTAAGTCAGATTCCATAGACCCTAAGTCAGATTCCATAGACCCTAAATCAAGTTCCATAGACAATAAATCAGATTCCATAGACGCTAAATCAGATTCCGTAGACTCTAAATCAGATTCGATAGACCCTAAATCAGATTCCATAGACGCTAAATCAGATTCCATAGACCCTAAATCAGATTCCATAGACCCTAAATCAGATTCCATAGACCCTAAATCAGATTCCATAGACCCTAAATCAGACTCCATAGACCCTAAATCAGATTCCATGGACCCTAAATCGGATTCCATAGACACTAAATCAGATTCCATAGACCCTAAGTCAGATTCCATAGACCCTAAGTCAGATTCCATAGACCCTAAATCAGATTCCATAGACCATAAATCAGATTCCATAGACCCTAAGTCAGATTCCATAGACCTTAAATCAGATTCCATGGACCCTAAATCAGATTCCATAGATGCTAAATCAGATTCCATGGACCCCAAGTCAGATTCCATAGACCCTAAATCAGATTCCATAGACCCTAAATCAGATTCCATAGACTCTAAATCAGATTCCATGGACCCTAAATCAGATTCCATAGACCTTCAATCAGATTCCATGGACCTCAAGTCAGATTCCGTAGACCCTAAATCAGATTCCATAGACCCTAAATCAGATTCCATAGACCCTAAGTCAGATTCCATAGACCGTAAGTCAGATTCCATAGACCATAAATCTGATTCCATGGACCTTAAATCAGATTCCATAGACCCTAAATCGGATTCCATAGACACTAAATAAGATTCCATAGACCCTAAGTCAGATTCCATAGACCCTAAGTCAGATTCCATAGACCCTAAATCAAGTTCCATAGACAATAAATCAGATTCCATAGACGCTAAATCAGATTCCGTAGACTCTAAATCAGATTCGATAGACCCTAAATCAGATTCCATAGACGCTAAATCAGATTCCATAGACCCTAAATCAGATTCCATAGACCCTAAATCAGATTCCATAGACCCTAAATCAGATTCCATAGACCCTAAATCAGACTCCATAGACCCTAAATCAGATTCCATGGACCCTAAATCGGATTCCATAGACACTAAATCAGATTCCATAGACCCTAAGTCAGATTCCATAGACCCTAAGTCAGATTCCATAGACCCTAAATCAGATTCCATAGACCATAAATCAGATTCCATAGACCCTAAGTCAGATTCCATAGACCCTAAATCAGATTCCATGGACCCTAAATCAGATTCCATAGATGCTAAATCAGATTCCATGGACCCCAAGTCAGATTCCATAGACCCTAAATCAGATTCCATAGACCCTAAATCAGATTCCATAGACTCTAAATCAGATTCCATGGACCCCAAGTCAGATTCCATAGACCCTAAATCAGATTCCATAGACCCTAAATCAGATTCCATAGACCCTGAATCAAATTCCATAGACCCTAAATCAGATTCCATGGACCCCAAGTCAGATTCCATAGACCCTAAATCAGATTCCATAGACCCTAAATCAGATTCCATAGAGCCTAAGTCAGATTCCATAGACCCTAAGTCAGATTCCATAGACCCTAAGTCAGATTCCATAGACCCTAAATCAGATTCCATAGACCATAAATAAGATTCCATAGACCCTAAGTCAGATTCCATAGACCCTAAGTCAGATTCCATAGACCCTAAATCAGATTCCATAGACCCTAAGTCAGATTCCATAGACCCTAAATCAGATTCCATAGACACTAAATCAGATTCCATAGATGCTAAATCAGATTCCATGGACCCCAAGTCAGATTCCATAGACCCTAAATCAGATTCCATAGACCCTAAATCAGATTCCATAGACCCTAAATCAGATTACATGGACCCTAAATCGGATTCCATAGACACTAAATCAGATTCCATAGACCCTAAATCAGATTCCATAGATGTTAAATCAGATTCCATGGACCCCAAGTCAGATTCCATAGACCCTAAATCAGATTCCATAGACCCTAAATCAGATTCAATAGACTCTAAATCAGATTCCATGGACCCTAAATCAGATTCCATAGACCTTCAATCAGATTCCATGGACCTCAAGTCAGATTCCATAGACCCTAAATCAGATTCCATAGACCCTAAATCAGATTCCATAGACTCTAAATCAGATTCCATGGACCCTAAATCAGATTCCGTGGACCCTAAATCAGATTCCATAGACCCTAAATCAGATTCCATAGACCCTGAATCAGATTCCATAGACCCTAAATCAGATTCCATAGACCCTGAATCAAATTCCATAGACCCTAAATCAGATTCCATGGACCCCAAGTCAGATTCCATAGACCCTAAATCAGATTCCATAGACCCTAAATCAGATTCCATAGACCCTGAATCAGATTCCATAGACCCTAAATCAGATTCCATAGACCCTGAATCAAATTCCATAGACCCTAAATCAGATTCCATGGACCCCAAGTCAGATTCCATAGACCCTAAATCAGATTCCATAGACCCTAAATCAGATTCCATAGACCCTAAATCAGATTCCATAGACCCTAAGTCAGATTCCATAGACCCTAAGTCAGATTCCATAGACCATAAATCTGATTCCATGGACCTTAAATCAGATTCCATAGACCCTAAATCGGATTCCATAGACACTAAATAAGATTCCATAGACCCTAAGTCAGATTCCATAGACCCTAAGTCAGATTCCATAGACCCTAAATCAAGTTCCATAGACAATAAATCAGATTCCATAGACGCTAAATCAGATTCCGTAGACCCTAAGTCAGATTCCATAGACCCTAAGTCAGATTCCATAGACCCTAAATCAGATTCCATCGACCATAAATCAGATTCCATAGACCCTAAGTCAGATTCCATATACCCTAAATCAGATTCCATAGACCCTAAATCAGATTCCATAGATGTTAAATCAGATTCCATGGACCCCAAGTCAGATTCCATAAACCCTAAATCAGATTCCATAGACCCTAAATCAGATTCAATAGACTCTAAATCAGATTCCATGGACCCTAAATCAGATTCCCTAGACCTTCAATCAGATTCCATGGACCTCAAGTCAGATTCCATAGACCCTAAATCAGATTCCATAGACCCTAAATCAGATTCCATAGACCCTAAATCAGATTCCGTGGACCCTAAATCAGATTCCATAGACCCTAAATCAGATTCCATAGACCCTGAATCAGATTCCATAGACCCTAAATCAGATTCCATAGACCCTGAATCAAATTCCATAGACCCTAAATCAGATTCCATGGACCCCAAGTCAGATTCCATAGACCCTAAATCAGATTCCATAGACCCTAAATCAGATTCCATAGACCCTAAATCAGATTCCATAGACCCTAAATCAGATTCCATAGACCCTAAATCAGACTCCATAGACCCTAAATCAGATTCCATGGACCCTAAATCGGATTCCATAGACACTAAATCAGATTCCATAGACCCTAAGTCAGATTCCATAGACCCTAAGTCAGATTCCATAGACCCTAAATCAGATTCCATGGACCCTAAATCAGATTCCATAGATGCTAAATCAGATTCCATGGACCCCAAGTCAGATTCCATAGACCCTAAATCAGATTCCATAGACCCTAAATCAGATTCCATAGACTCTAAATCAGATTCCATGGACCCTAAATCAGATTCCATAGACCTTCAATCAGATTCCATGGACCTCAAGTCAGATTCCATAGACCCTAAATCAGATTCCATAGACCCTAAATCAGATTCCATAGACCCTAAATCAGATTCCGTGGACCCTAAATCAGATTCCATAGACCCTAAATCAGATTCCATAGACCCTGAATCAGATTCCATAGACCCTAAATCAGATTCCATAGACCCTGAATCAAATTCCATAGACCCTAAATCAGATTCCATGGACCCCAAGTCAGATTCCATAGACCCTAAATCAGATTCCATAGACCCTAAATCAGATTCCATAGACCCTAAATCAGATTCCATAGACCCTAAGTCAGATTCCATAGACCCTAAGTCAGATTCCATAGACCCTAAGTCAGATTCCATAGACCCTAAGTCAGATTCCATAGATCTAAATCAGATTCCATAGACCATAAATAAGATTCCATAGACCCTAAGTCAGATTCCATAGACCCTAAGTCAGATTCCATAGACCCTAAATCAGATTCCATAGACCCTAAGTCAGATTCCATAGACCCTAAATCAGATTCCATAGACCCTAAATCAGATTCCATAGATGCTAAATTAGATTCCATGGACCCCAAGTCAGATTCCATAGACCCTAAATCAGATTCCATAGACCCTAAATCACATTCCATAGACCCTAAATCAGATTCCATGGACCCTAAATCGGATTCCATAGACACTAAATCAGATTCCATAGACCCTAAGTCAGATTCCATAGACCCTAAGTCAGATTCCATAGACCCTAAATCAGATTCCATCGACCATTAATCAGATTCCATAGACCCTAAGTCAGATTCCATATACCCTAAATCAGATTCCATAGACCCTAAATCAGATTCCATAGATGTTAAATCAGATTCCATGGACCCCAAGTCAGATTCCATAGACCCTAAATCAGATTCCATAGACCCTAAATCAGATTCAATAGACTCTAAATCAGATTCCATGGACCCTAAATCAGATTCCATAGACCTTCAATCAGATTCCATGGACCTCAAGTCAGATTCCATAGACCCTAAATCAGATTCCATAGACCCTAAATCAGATTCCATAGACTCTAAATCAGATTCCATGGACCCTAAATCAGATTCCGTGGACCCTAAATCAGATTCCATAGACCCTAAATCAGATTCCATAGACCCTGAATCAGATTCCATAGACCCTAAATCAGATTCCATAGACCCTGAATCAAATTCCATAGACCCTAAATCAGATTCCATGGACCCCAAGTCAGATTCCATAGACCCTAAATCAGATTCCATAGACCCTAAATCAGATTCCATAGACCCTGAATCAGATTCCATAGACCCTAAATCAGATTCCATAGACCCTGAATCAAATTCCATAGACCCTAAATCAGATTCCATGGACCCCAAGTCAGATTCCATAGACCCTAAATCAGATTCCATAGACCCTAAATCAGATTCCATAGACCCTAAATCAGATTCCATAGACCCTAAGTCAGATTCCATAGACCGTTAGTCAGATTCCATAGACCATAAATCTGATTCCATGGACCTTAAATCAGATTCCATAGACCCTAAATCGGATTCCATAGACACTAAATAAGATTCCATAGACCCTAAGTCAGATTCCATAGACCCTAAGTCAGATTCCATAGACCCTAAATCAAGTTCCATAGACAATAAATCAGATTCCATAGACGCTAAATCAGATTCCGTAGACTCTAAATCAGATTCGATAGACCCTAAATCAGATTCCATAGACGCTAAATCAGATTCCATAGACCCTAAATCAGATTCCATAGACCCTAAATCAGATTCCATAGACCCTAAATCAGATTCCATAGACCCTAAATCAGACTCCATAGACCCTAAATCAGATTCCATGGACCCTAAATCGGATTCCATAGACACTAAATCAGATTCCATAGACCCTAAGTCAGATTCCCTAGACCTTCAATCAGATTCCATGGACCTCAAGTCAGATTCCATAGACCCTAAATCAGATTCCATAGACCCTAAATCAGATTCCATAGACCCTAAATCAGATTCCGTGGACCCTAAATCAGATTCCATAGACCCTAAATCAGATTCCATAGACCCTGAATCAGATTCCATAGACCCTAAATCAGATTCCATAGACCCTGAATCAAATTCCATAGACCCTAAATCAGATTCCATGGACCCCAAGTCAGATTCCATAGACCCTAAATCAGATTCCATAGACCCTAAATCAGATTCCATAGACCCTAAATCAGATTCCATAGACCCTAAATCAGATTCCATAGACCCTAAATCAGACTCCATAGACCCTAAATCAGATTCCATGGACCCTAAATCGGATTCCATAGACACTAAATCAGATTCCATAGACCCTAAGTCAGATTCCATAGACCCTAAGTCAGATTCCATAGACCCTAAATCAGATTCCATGGACCCTAAATCAGATTCCATAGATGCTAAATCAGATTCCATGGACCCCAAGTCAGATTCCATAGACCCTAAATCAGATTCCATAGACCCTAAATCAGATTCCATAGACTCTAAATCAGATTCCATGGACCCTAAATCAGATTCCATAGACCTTCAATCAGATTCCATGGACCTCAAGTCAGATTCCATAGACCCTAAATCAGATTCCATAGACCCTAAATCAGATTCCATAGACCCTAAATCAGATTCCGTGGACCCTAAATCAGATTCCATAGACCCTAAATCAGATTCCATAGACCCTGAATCAGATTCCATAGACCCTAAATCAGATTCCATAGACCCTGAATCAAATTCCATAGACCCTAAATCAGATTCCATGGACCCCAAGTCAGATTCCATAGACCCTAAATCAGATTCCATAGACCCTAAATCAGATTCCATAGACCCTAAATCAGATTCCATAGACCCTAAGTCAGATTCCATAGACCCTAAGTCAGATTCCATAGACCCTAAGTCAGATTCCATAGACCCTAAGTCAGATTCCATAGATCTAAATCAGATTCCATAGACCATAAATAAGATTCCATAGACCCTAAGTCAGATTCCATAGACCCTAAGTCAGATTCCATAGACCCTAAATCAGATTCCATAGACCCTAAGTCAGATTCCATAGACCCTAAATCAGATTCCATAGACCCTAAATCAGATTCCATAGATGCTAAATTAGATTCCATGGACCCCAAGTCAGATTCCATAGACCCTAAATCAGATTCCATAGACCCTAAATCACATTCCATAGACCCTAAATCAGATTCCATGGACCCTAAATCGGATTCCATAGACACTAAATCAGATTCCATAGACCCTAAGTCAGATTCCATAGACCCTAAGTCAGATTCCATAGACCCTAAATCAGATTCCATCGACCATTAATCAGATTCCATAGACCCTAAGTCAGATTCCATATACCCTAAATCAGATTCCATAGACCCTAAATCAGATTCCATAGATGTTAAATCAGATTCCATGGACCCCAAGTCAGATTCCATAGACCCTAAATCAGATTCCATAGACCCTAAATCAGATTCAATAGACTCTAAATCAGATTCCATGGACCCTAAATCAGATTCCATAGACCTTCAATCAGATTCCATGGACCTCAAGTCAGATTCCATAGACCCTAAATCAGATTCCATAGACCCTAAATCAGATTCCATAGACTCTAAATCAGATTCCATGGACCCTAAATCAGATTCCGTGGACCCTAAATCAGATTCCATAGACCCTAAATCAGATTCCATAGACCCTGAATCAGATTCCATAGACCCTAAATCAGATTCCATAGACCCTGAATCAAATTCCATAGACCCTAAATCAGATTCCATGGACCCCAAGTCAGATTCCATAGACCCTAAATCAGATTCCATAGACCCTAAATCAGATTCCATAGACCCTGAATCAGATTCCATAGACCCTAAATCAGATTCCATAGACCCTGAATCAAATTCCATAGACCCTAAATCAGATTCCATGGACCCCAAGTCAGATTCCATAGACCCTAAATCAGATTCCATAGACCCTAAATCAGATTCCATAGACCCTAAATCAGATTCCATAGACCCTAAGTCAGATTCCATAGACCGTTAGTCAGATTCCATAGACCATAAATCTGATTCCATGGACCTTAAATCAGATTCCATAGACCCTAAATCGGATTCCATAGACACTAAATAAGATTCCATAGACCCTAAGTCAGATTCCATAGACCCTAAGTCAGATTCCATAGACCCTAAATCAAGTTCCATAGACAATAAATCAGATTCCATAGACGCTAAATCAGATTCCGTAGACTCTAAATCAGATTCGATAGACCCTAAATCAGATTCCATAGACGCTAAATCAGATTCCATAGACCCTAAATCAGATTCCATAGACCCTAAATCAGATTCCATAGACCCTAAATCAGATTCCATAGACCCTAAATCAGACTCCATAGACCCTAAATCAGATTCCATGGACCCTAAATCGGATTCCATAGACACTAAATCAGATTCCATAGACCCTAAGTCAGATTCCATAGACCCTAAGTCAGATTCCATAGACCCTAAATCAGATTCCATAGACCATAAATCAGATTCCATAGACCCTAAGTCAGATTCCATAGACCTTAAATCAGATTCCATGGACCCTAAATCAGATTCCATAGATGCTAAATCAGATTCCATGGACCCCAAGTCAGATTCCATAGACCCTAAATCAGATTCCATAGACCCTAAATCAGATTCCATAGACTCTAAATCAGATTCCATGGACCCTAAATCAGATTCCATAGACCTTCAATCAGATTCCATGGACCTCAAGTCAGATTCCGTAGACCCTAAATCAGATTCCATAGACCCTAAATCAGATTCCATAGACCCTAAATCAGATTCCGTGGACCCTAAATCAGATTCCATAGACCCTAAATCAGATTCCATAGACCTTGAATCAGATTCCATAGACCCTAAATCAGATTCCATAGACCCTGAATCAAATTCCATAGACCCTAAATCAGATTCCATGGACCCCAAGTCAGATTCCATAGACCCTAAATCAGATTCCATAGACCCTAAATCAGATTCCATAGACCCTAAATCAGATTCCATAGACCCTAAGTCAGATTCCATAGACCCTAAGTCAGATTCCATAGACCCTAAGTCAGATTCCAAAGACCCTAAATCAGATTCCATAGACCATAAATAAGATTCCATAGACCCTAAGTCAGATTCCATAGACCCTAAGTCAGATTCCATAGACCCTAAATCAGATTCCATAGACCCTAAGTCAGATTCCATAGACCCTAAATCAGATTCCATAGACCCTAAATCAGATTCCATAGATGCTAAATCAGATTCCATGGACCCCAAGTCAGATTCCATAGACCCTAAATCAGATTCCATAGACCCTAAATCAGATTCCATAGACCCTAAATCAGATTCCATGGACCCTAAATCGGATTCCATAGACACTAAATCAGATTCCATAGACCCTAAGTCAGATTCCATAGACCCTAAGTCAGATTCCATAGACCCTAAATCAGATTCCATCGACCATAAATCAGATTCCATAGACCCTAAGTCAGATTCCATATACCCTAAATCAGATTCCATAGACCCTAAATCAGATTCCATAGATGTTAAATCAGATTCCATGGACCCCAAGTCAGATTCCATAGACCCTAAATCAGATTCCATAGACCCTAAATCAGATTCAATAGACTCTAAATCAGATTCCATGGACCCTAAATCAGATTCCATAGACCTTCAATCAGATTCCATGGACCTCAAGTCAGATTCCATAGACCCTAAATCAGATTCCATAGACCCTAAATCAGATTCCATAGACTCTAAATCAGATTCCATGGACCCTAAATCAGATTCCGTGGACCCTAAATCAGATTCCATAGACCCTAAATCAGATTCCATAGACCCTGAATCAGATTCCATAGACCCTAAATCAGATTCCATAGACCCTGAATCAAATTCCATAGACCCTAAATCAGATTCCATGGACCCCAAGTCAGATTCCATAGACCCTAAATCAGATTCCATAGACCCTAAATCAGATTCCATAGACCCTGAATCAGATTACATAGACCCTAAATCAGATTCCATAGACCCTGAATCAAATTCCATAGACCCTAAATCAGATTCCATGGACCCCAAGTCAGATTCCATAGACCCTAAATCAGATTCCATAGACCCTAAATCAGATTCCATAGACCCTAAATCAGATTCCATAGACCCTAAGTCAGATTCTATAGACCGTAAGTCAGATTCCATAGACCATAAATCTGATTCCATGGACCTTAAATCAGATTCCATAGAACCTAAATCGGATTCCATAGACACTAAATAAGATTCCATAGACCCTAAGTCAGATTCCATAGACCCTAAGTCAGATTCCATAGACCCTAAATCAAGTTCCATAGACAATAAATCAGATTCCATAGACGCTAAATCAGATTCCGTAGACTCTAAATCAGATTCGATAGACCCTAAATCAGATTCCATAGACGCTAAATCAGATTCCATAGACCCTAAATCAGATTCCATAGACCCTAAATCAGATTCCATAGACCCTAAATCAGATTCCATAGACCCTAAATCAGACTCCATAGACCCTAAATCAGATTCCATGGACCCTAAATCGGATTCCATAGACACTAAATCAGATTCCATAGACCCTAAGTCAGATTCCATAGACCCTAAGTCAGATTCCATAGACCCTAAATCAGATTCCATAGACCATAAATCAGATTCCATAGACCCTAAGTCAGATTCCATAGACCTTAAATCAGATTCCATGGACCCTAAATCAGATTCCATAGATGCTAAATCAGATTCCATGGACCCCAAGTCAGATTCCATAGACCCTAAATCAGATTCCATAGACCCTAAATCAGATTCCATAGACTCTAAATCAGATTCCATGGACCCTAAATCAGATTCCATAGACCTTCAATCAGATTCCATGGACCTCAAGTCAGATTCCGTAGACCCTAAATCAGATTCCATAGACCCTAAATCAGATTCCATAGACCCTAAATCAGATTCCGTGGACCCTAAATCAGATTCCATAGACCCTAAATCAGATTCCATAGACCTTGAATCAGATTCCATAGACCCTAAATCAGATTCCATAGACCCTGAATCAAATTCCATAGACCCTAAATCAGATTCCATGGACCCCAAGTCAGATTCCATAGACCCTAAATCAGATTCCATAGACCCTAAATCAGATTCCATAGACCCTAAATCAGATTCCATAGACCCTAAGTCAGATTCCATAGACCCTAAGTCAGATTCCATAGACCCTAAGTCAGATTCCATAGACCCTAAATCAGATTCCATAGACCATAAATAAGATTCCATAGACCCTAAGTCAGATTCCATAGACCCTAAGTCAGATTCCATAGACCCTAAATCAGATTCCATAGACCCTAAGTCAGATTCCATAGACCCTAAATCAGATTCCATAGACCCTAAATCAGATTCCATAGATGCTAAATCAGATTCCATGGACCCCAAGTCAGATTCCATAGACCCTAAATCAGATTCCATAGACCCTAAATCAGATTCCATAGACCCTAAATCAGATTCCATGGACCCTAAATCGGATTCCATAGACACTAAATCAGATTCCATAGACCCTAAGTCAGATTCCATAGACCCTAAGTCAGATTCCATCGACCCTAAATCAGATTCCATCGACCATAAATCAGATTCCATAGACCCTAAGTCAGATTCCATATACCCTAAATCAGATTCCATAGACCCTAAATCAGATTCCATAGATGTTAAATCAGATTCCATGGACCCCAAGTGAGATTCCATAGACCCTAAATCAGATTCCATAGACCCTAAATCAGATTCCATAGACTCTAAATCAGATTCCATGGACCCTAAATCAGATTCCATAGACGTTCAATCAGATTCCATTGACCTCAAGTCAGATTCCATAGACCCTAAATCAGATTCCATAGACCCTAAATCAGATTCCATAGACCCTAAATCAGATTCCGTGGACCCTAAATCAGATTCCATAGACCCTAAATCAGATTCCATAGACCCTGAATCAGATTCCATAGACCCTAAATCAGATTCCATAGACCCTGAATCAAATTCCATAGACCCTAAATCAGATTCCATTGACCCCAAGTCAGATTCCATAGACCCTAAATCAGATTCCATAGACCCTAAATCAGATTCCATAGACCCTAAATCAGATTCCATAGACCCTAAATCAGATTCCATAGACCCTAAATCAGACTCCATAGACCCTAAATCAGATTCCATGGACCCTAAATCGGATTCCATAGACACTAAATCAGATTCCATAGACCCTAAGTCAGATTCCATAGACCCTAAGTCAGATTCCATAGACCCTAAATCAGATTCCATGGACCCTAAATCAGATTCCATAGATGCTAAATCAGATTCCATGGACCCCAAGTCAGATTCCATAGACCCTAAATCAGATTCCATAGACCCTAAATCAGATTCCATAGACCTTCAATCAGATTCCATGGACCTCAAGTCAGATTCCATAGACCCTAAATCAGATTCCATAGACCCTAAATCAGATTCCATAGACCCTAAATCAGATTCCGTGGACCCTAAATCAGATTCCATAGACCCTAAATCAGATTCCATAGACCCTGAATCAGATTCCATAGACCCTAAATCAGATTCCATAGACCCTGAATCAAATTCCATAGACCCTAAATCAGATTCCATGGACCCCAAGTCAGATTCCATAGACCCTAAAACAGATTCCATAGACCCTAAATCAGATTCCATAGACCCTAAATCAGATTCCATAGACCCTAAGTCAGATTCCATAGACCCTAAGTCAGATTCCATAGACCCTAAGTCAGATTCCATAGACCCTAAGTCAGATTCCATAGATCTAAATCAGATTCCATAGACCATAAATAAGATTCCATAGACCCTAAGTCAGATTCCATAGACCCTAAGTCAGATTCCATAGACCCTAAATCAGATTCCATAGACCCTAAGTCAGATTCCATAGACCCTAAATCAGATTCCATAGACCCTAAATCAGATTCCATAGATGCTAAATCAGATTCCATGGACCCCAAGTCAGATTCCATAGACCCTAAATCAGATTCCATAGACCCTAAATCAGATTCCATAGACCCTAAATCAGATTCCATGGACCCTAAATCGGATTCCATAGACACTAAATCAGATTCCATAGACCCTGAATCAGATTCCATAGACCCTAAATCAGATTCCATAGACCCTGAATCAAATTCCATAGACCCTAAATCAGATTCCATGGACCCCAAGTCAGATTCCATAGACCCTAAATCAGATTCCATAGACCCTAAATCAGATTCCATAGACCCTGAATCAGATTCCATAGACCCTAAATCAGATTCCATAGACCCTGAATCAAATTCCATAGACCCTAAATCAGATTCCATGGACCCCAAGTCAGATTCCATAGACCCTAAATCAGATTCCATAGACCCTAAATCAGATTCCATAGACCCTAAATCAGATTCCATAGACCCTAAGTCAGATTCCATAGACCGTAAGTCAGATTCCATAGACCATAAATCTGATTCCATGGACCTTAAATCAGATTCCATAGACCCTAAATCGGATTCCATAGACACTAAATAAGATTCCATAGACCCTAAGTCAGATTCCATAGACCCTAAGTCAGATTCCATAGACCCTAAATCAAGTTCCATAGACAATAAATCAGATTCCATAGACGCTAAATCAGATTCCGTAGACTCTAAATCAGATTCGATAGACCCTAAATCAGATTCCATAGACGCTAAATCAGATTCCATAGACCCTAAATCAGATTCCATAGACCCTAAATCAGATTCCATAGACCCTAAATCAGATTCCATAGACCCTAAATCAGACTCCATAGACCCTAAATCAGATTCCATGGACCCTAAATCGGATTCCATAGACACTAAATCAGATTCCATAGACCCTAAGTCAGATTCCATAGACCCTAAGTCAGATTCCATAGACCCTAAATCAGATTCCATAGACCATAAATCAGATTCCATAGACCCTAAGTCAGATTCCATAGACCTTAAATCAGATTCCATGGACCCTAAATCAGATTCCATAGATGCTAAATCAGATTCCATGGACCCCAAGTCAGATTCCATAGACCCTAAATCAGATTCCATAGACCCTAAATCAGATTCCATAGACTCTAAATCAGATTCCATGGACCCTAAATCAGATTCCATAGACCTTCAATCAGATTCCATGGACCTCAAGTCAGATTCCGTAGACCCTAAATCAGATTCCATAGACCCTAAATCAGATTCCATAGACCCTAAATCAGATTCCGTGGACCCTAAATCAGATTCCATAGACCCTAAATCAGATTCCATAGACCTTGAATCAGATTCCATAGACCCTAAATCAGATTCCATAGACCCTGAATCAAATTCCATAGACCCTAAATCAGATTCCATGGACCCCAAGTCAGATTCCATAGACCCTAAATCAGATTCCATAGACCCTAAATCAGATTCCATAGACCCTAAATCAGATTCCATAGACCCTAAGTCAGATTCCATAGACCCTAAGTCAGATTCCATAGACCCTAAGTCAGATTCCAAAGACCCTAAATCAGATTCCATAGACCATAAATAAGATTCCATAGACCCTAAGTCAGATTCCATAGACCCTAAGTCAGATTCCATAGACCCTAAATCAGATTCCATAGACCCTAAGTCAGATTCCATAGACCCTAAATCAGATTCCATAGACCCTAAATCAGATTCCATAGATGCTAAATCAGATTCCATGGACCCCAAGTCAGATTCCATAGACCCTAAATCAGATTCCATAGACCCTAAATCAGATTCCATAGACCCTAAATCAGATTCCATGGACCCTAAATCGGATTCCATAGACACTAAATCAGATTCCATAGACCCTAAGTCAGATTCCATAGACCCTAAGTCAGATTCCATAGACCCTAAATCAGATTCCATCGACCATAAATCAGATTCCATAGACCCTAAGTCAGATTCCATATACCCTAAATCAGATTCCATAGACCCTAAATCAGATTCCATAGATGTTAAATCAGATTCCATGGACCCCAAGTCAGATTCCATAGACCCTAAATAAGATTCCATAGACCCTAAATCAGATTCAATAGACTCTAAATCAGATTCCATGGACCCTAAATCAGATTCCATAGACCTTCAATCAGATTCCATGGACCTCAAGTCAGATTCCATAGACCCTAAATCAGATTCCATAGACCCTAAATCAGATTCCATAGACTCTAAATCAGATTCCATGGACCCTAAATCAGATTCCGTGGACCCTAAATCAGATTCCATAGACCCTAAATCAGATTCCATAGACCCTGAATCAGATTCCATAGACCCTAAATCAGATTCCATAGACCCTGAATCAAATTCCATAGACCCTAAATCAGATTCCATGGACCCCAAGTCAGATTCCATAGACCCTAAATCAGATTCCATAGACCCTAAATCAGATTCCATAGACCCTGAATCAGATTCCATAGACCCTAAATCAGATTCCATAGACCCTGAATCAAATTCCATAGACCCTAAATCAGATTCCATGGACCCCAAGTCAGATTCCATAGACCCTAAATCAGATTCCATAGACCCTAAATCAGATTCCATAGACCCTAAATCAGATTCCATAGACCCTAAGTCAGATTCCATAGACCGTAAGTCAGATTCCATAGACCATAAATCTGATTCCATGGACCTTAAATCAGATTCCATAGACCCTAAATCGGATTCCATAGACACTAAATAAGATTCCATAGACCCTAAGTCAGATTCCATAGACCCTAAGTCAGATTCCATAGACCCTAAATCAAGTTCCATAGACAATAAATCAGATTCCATAGACGCTAAATCAGATTCCGTAGACTCTAAATCAGATTCGATAGACCCTAAATCAGATTCCATAGACGCTAAATCAGATTCCATAGACCCTAAATCAGATTCCATAGACCCTAAATCAGATTCCATAGACCCTAAATCAGATTCCATAGACCCTAAATCAGACTCCATAGACCCTAAATCAGATTCCATGGACCCTAAATCGGATTCCATAGACACTAAATCAGATTCCATAGACCCTAAGTCAGATTCCATAGACCCTAAGTCAGATTCCATAGACCCTAAATCAGATTCCATAGACCATAAATCAGATTCCATAGACCCTAAGTCAGATTCCATAGACCTTAAATCAGATTCCATGGACCCTAAATCAGATTCCATAGATGCTAAATCAGATTCCATGGACCCCAAGTCAGATTCCATAGACCCTAAATCAGATTCCATAGACCCTAAATCAGATTCCATAGACTCTAAATCAGATTCCATGGACCCTAAATCAGATTCCATAGACCTTCAATCAGATTCCATGGACCTCAAGTCAGATTCCGTAGACCCTAAATCAGATTCCATAGACCCTAAATCAGATTCCATAGACCCTAAATCAGATTCCGTGGACCCTAAATCAGATTCCATAGACCCTAAATCAGATTCCATAGACCTTGAATCAGATTCCATAGACCCTAAATCAGATTCCATAGACCCTGAATCAAATTCCATAGACCCTAAATCAGATTCCATGGACCCCAAGTCAGATTCCATAGACCCTAAATCAGATTCCATAGACCCTAAATCAGATTCCATAGACCCTAAATCAGATTCCATAGACCCTAAGTCAGATTCCATAGACCCTAAGTCAGATTCCATAGACCCTAAGTCAGATTCCAAAGACCCTAAATCAGATTCCATAGACCATAAATAAGATTCCATAGACCCTAAGTCAGATTCCATAGACCCTAAGTCAGATTCCATAGACCCTAAATCAGATTCCATAGACCCTAAGTCAGATTCCATAGACCCTAAATCAGATTCCATAGACCCTAAATCAGATTCCATAGATGCTAAATCAGATTCCATGGACCCCAAGTCAGATTCCATAGACCCTAAATCAGATTCCATAGACCCTAAATCAGATTCCATAGACCCTAAATCAGATTCCATGGACCCTAAATCGGATTCCATAGACACTAAATCAGATTCCATAGACCCTAAGTCAGATTCCATAGACCCTAAGTCAGATTCCATAGACCCTAAATCAGATTCCATCGACCATAAATCAGATTCCATAGACCCTAAGTCAGATTCCATATACCCTAAATCAGATTCCATAGACCCTAAATCAGATTCCATAGATGTTAAATCAGATTCCATGGACCCCAAGTCAGATTCCATAGACCCTAAATAAGATTCCATAGACCCTAAATCAGATTCAATAGACTCTAAATCAGATTCCATGGACCCTAAATCAGATTCCATAGACCTTCAATCAGATTCCATGGACCTCAAGTCAGATTCCATAGACCCTAAATCAGATTCCATAGACCCTAAATCAGATTCCATAGACTCTAAATCAGATTCCATGGACCCTAAATCAGATTCCGTGGACCCTAAATCAGATTCCATAGACCCTAAATCAGATTCCATAGACCCTGAATCAGATTCCATAGACCCTAAATCAGATTCCATAGACCCTGAATCAAATTCCATAGACCCTAAATCAGATTCCATGGACCCCAAGTCAGATTCCATAGACCCTAAATCAGATTCCATAGACCCTAAATCAGATTCCATAGACCCTGAATCAGATTCCATAGACCCTAAATCAGATTCCATAGACCCTGAATCAAATTCCATAGACCCTAAATCAGATTCCATGGACCCCAAGTCAGATTCCATAGACCCTAAATCAGATTCCATAGACCCTAAATCAGATTCCATAGACCCTAAATCAGATTCCATAGACCCTAAGTCAGATTCCATAGACCGTAAGTCAGATTCCATAGACCATAAATCTGATTCCATGGACCTTAAATCAGATTCCATAGACCCTAAATCGGATTCCATAGACACTAAATAAGATTCCATAGACCCTAAGTCAGATTCCATAGACCCTAAGTCAGATTCCATAGACCCTAAATCAAGTTCCATAGACAATAAATCAGATTCCATAGACGCTAAATCAGATTCCGTAGACTCTAAATCAGATTCGATAGACCCTAAATCAGATTCCATAGACGCTAAATCAGATTCCATAGACCCTAAATCAGATTCCATAGACCCTAAATCAGATTCCATAGACCCTAAATCAGATTCCATAGACCCTAAATCAGACTCCATAGACCCTAAATCAGATTCCATGGACCCTAAATCGGATTCCATAGACACTAAATCAGATTCCATAGACCCTAAGTCAGATTCCATAGACCCTAAGTCAGATTCCATAGACCCTAAATCAGATTCCATAGACCATAAATCAGATTCCATAGACCCTAAGTCAGATTCCATAGACCTTAAATCAGATTCCATGGACCCTAAATCAGATTCCATAGATGCTAAATCAGATTCCATGGACCCCAAGTCAGATTCCATAGACCCTAAATCAGATTCCATAGACCCTAAATCAGATTCCATAGACTCTAAATCAGATTCCATGGACCCTAAATCAGATTCCATAGACCTTCAATCAGATTCCATGGACCTCAAGTCAGATTCCGTAGACCCTAAATCAGATTCCATAGACCCTAAATCAGATTCCATAGACCCTAAATCAGATTCCGTGGACCCTAAATCAGATTCCATAGACCCTAAATCAGATTCCATAGACCTTGAATCAGATTCCATAGACCCTAAATCAGATTCCATAGACCCTGAATCAAATTCCATAGACCCTAAATCAGATTCCATGGACCCCAAGTCAGATTCCATAGACCCTAAATCAGATTCCATAGACCCTAAATCAGATTCCATAGACCCTAAATCAGATTCCATAGACCCTAAGTCAGATTCCATAGACCCTAAGTCAGATTCCATAGACCCTAAGTCAGATTCCATAGACCCTAAATCAGATTCCATAGACCATAAATAAGATTCCATAGACCCTAAGTCAGATTCCATAGACCCTAAGTCAGATTCCATAGACCCTAAATCAGATTACATAGACCCTAAGTCAGATTCCATAGACCCTAAATCAGATTCCATAGACCCTAAATCAGATTCCATAGATGCTAAATCAGATTCCATGGACCCCAAGTCAGATTCCATAGACCCTAAATCAGATTCCATAGACCCTAAATCAGATTCCATAGACCCTAAATCAGATTCCATGGACCCTAAATCGGATTCCATAGACACTAAATCAGATTCCATAGACCCTAAGTCAGATTCCATAGACCCTAAGTCAGATTCCATAGACCCTAAATCAGATTCCATAGACCCTAAATCAGATTCCATGGACCCTAAATCGGATTCCATAGACACTAAATCAGATTCCATAGACCCTGAATCAGATTCCATAGACCCTAAATCAGATTCCATAGACCCTGAATCAAATTCCATAGACCCTAAATCAGATTCCATGGACCCCAAGTCAGATTCCATAGACCCTAAATCAGATTCCATAGACCCTAAATCAGATTCCATAGACCCTGAATCAGATTCCATAGACCCTAAATCAGATTCCATAGACCCTGAATCAAATTCCATAGACCCTAAATCAGATTCCATGGACCCCAAGTCAGATTCCATAGACCCTAAATCAGATTCCATAGACCCTAAATCAGATTCCATAGACCCTAAATCAGATTCCATAGACCCTAAGTCAGATTCCATAGACCGTAAGTCAGATTCCATAGACCATAAATCTGATTCCATGGACCTTAAATCAGATTCCATAGACCCTAAATCGGATTCCATAGACACTAAATAAGATTCCATAGACCCTAAGTCAGATTCCATAGACCCTAAGTCAGATTCCATAGACCCTAAATCAAGTTCCATAGACAATAAATCAGATTCCATAGACGCTAAATCAGATTCCGTAGACTCTAAATCAGATTCGATAGACCCTAAATCAGATTCCATAGACGCTAAATCAGATTCCATAGACCCTAAATCAGATTCCATAGACCCTAAATCAGATTCCATAGACCCTAAATCAGATTCCATAGACCCTAAATCAGACTCCATAGACCCTAAATCAGATTCCATGGACCCTAAATCGGATTCCATAGACACTAAATCAGATTCCATAGACCCTAAGTCAGATTCCATAGACCCTAAGTCAGATTCCATAGACCCTAAATCAGATTCCATAGACCATAAATCAGATTCCATAGACCCTAAGTCAGATTCCATAGACCTTAAATCAGATTCCATGGACCCTAAATCAGATTCCATAGATGCTAAATCAGATTCCATGGACCCCAAGTCAGATTCCATAGACCCTAAATCAGATTCCATAGACCCTAAATCAGATTCCATAGACTCTAAATCAGATTCCATGGACCCTAAATCAGATTCCATAGACCTTCAATCAGATTCCATGGACCTCAAGTCAGATTCCGTAGACCCTAAATCAGATTCCATAGACCCTAAATCAGATTCCATAGACCCTAAATCAGATTCCGTGGACCCTAAATCAGATTCCATAGACCCTAAATCAGATTCCATAGACCTTGAATCAGATTCCATAGACCCTAAATCAGATTCCATAGACCCTGAATCAAATTCCATAGACCCTAAATCAGATTCCATGGACCCCAAGTCAGATTCCATAGACCCTAAATCAGATTCCATAGACCCTAAATCAGATTCCATAGACCCTAAATCAGATTCCATAGACCCTAAGTCAGATTCCATAGACCCTAAGTCAGATTCCATAGACCCTAAGTCAGATTCCAAAGACCCTAAATCAGATTCCATAGACCATAAATAAGATTCCATAGACCCTAAGTCAGATTCCATAGACCCTAAGTCAGATTCCATAGACCCTAAATCAGATTCCATAGACCCTAAGTCAGATTCCATAGACCCTAAATCAGATTCCATAGACCCTAAATCAGATTCCATAGATGCTAAATCAGATTCCATGGACCCCAAGTCAGATTCCATAGACCCTAAATCAGATTCCATAGACCCTAAATCAGATTCCATAGACCCTAAATCAGATTCCATGGACCCTAAATCGGATTCCATAGACACTAAATCAGATTCCATAGACCCTAAGTCAGATTCCATAGACCCTAAGTCAGATTCCATAGACCCTAAATCAGATTCCATCGACCATAAATCAGATTCCATAGACCCTAAGTCAGATTCCATATACCCTAAATCAGATTCCATAGACCCTAAATCAGATTCCATAGATGTTAAATCAGATTCCATGGACCCCAAGTCAGATTCCATAGACCCTAAATAAGATTCCATAGACCCTAAATCAGATTCAATAGACTCTAAATCAGATTCCATGGACCCTAAATCAGATTCCATAGACCTTCAATCAGATTCCATGGACCTCAAGTCAGATTCCATAGACCCTAAATCAGATTCCATAGACCCTAAATCAGATTCCATAGACTCTAAATCAGATTCCATGGACCCTAAATCAGATTCCGTGGACCCTAAATCAGATTCCATAGACCCTAAATCAGATTCCATAGACCCTGAATCAGATTCCATAGACCCTAAATCAGATTCCATAGACCCTGAATCAAATTCCATAGACCCTAAATCAGATTCCATGGACCCCAAGTCAGATTCCATAGACCCTAAATCAGATTCCATAGACCATAAATCAGATTCCATAGACCCTGAATCAGATTCCATAGACCCTAAATCAGATTCCATAGACCCTGAATCAAATTCCATAGACCCTAAATCAGATTCCATGGACCCCAAGTCAGATTCCATAGACCCTAAATCAGATTCCATAGACCCTAAATCAGATTCCATAGACCCTAAATCAGATTCCATAGACCCTAAGTCAGATTCCATAGACCGTAAGTCAGATTCCATAGACCATAAATCTGATTCCATGGACCTTAAATCAGATTCCATAGACCCTAAATCGGATTCCATAGACACTAAATAAGATTCCATAGACCCTAAGTCAGATTCCATAGACCCTAAGTCAGATTCCATAGACCCTAAATCAAGTTCCATAGACAATAAATCAGATTCCATAGACGCTAAATCAGATTCCGTAGACTCTAAATCAGATTCGATAGACCCTAAATCAGATTCCATAGACGCTAAATCAGATTCCATAGACCCTAAATCAGATTCCATAGACCCTAAATCAGATTCCATAGACCCTAAATCAGATTCCATAGACCCTAAATCAGACTCCATAGACCCTAAATCAGATTCCATGGACCCTAAATCGGATTCCATAGACACTAAATCAGATTCCATAGACCCTAAGTCAGATTCCATAGACCCTAAGTCAGATTCCATAGACCCTAAATCAGATTCCATAGACCATAAATCAGATTCCATAGACCCTAAGTCAGATTCCATAGACCTTAAATCAGATTCCATGGACCCTAAATCAGATTCCATAGATGCTAAATCAGATTCCATGGACCCCAAGTCAGATTCCATAGACCCTAAATCAGATTCCATAGACCCTAAATCAGATTCCATAGACTCTAAATCAGATTCCATGGACCCTAAATCAGATTCCATAGACCTTCAATCAGATTCCATGGACCTCAAGTCAGATTCCGTAGACCCTAAATCAGATTCCATAGACCCTAAATCAGATTCCATAGACCCTAAATCAGATTCCGTGGACCCTAAATCAGATTCCATAGACCCTAAATCAGATTCCATAGACCTTGAATCAGATTCCATAGACCCTAAATCAGATTCCATAGACCCTGAATCAAATTCCATAGACCCTAAATCAGATTCCATGGACCCCAAGTCAGATTCCATAGACCCTAAATCAGATTCCATAGACCCTAAATCAGATTCCATAGACCCTAAATCAGATTCCATAGACCCTAAGTCAGATTCCATAGACCCTAAGTCAGATTCCATAGACCCTAAGTCAGATTCCAAAGACCCTAAATCAGATTCCATAGACCATAAATAAGATTCCATAGACCCTAAGTCAGATTCCATAGACCCTAAGTCAGATTCCATAGACCCTAAATCAGATTCCATAGACCCTAAGTCAGATTCCATAGACCCTAAATCAGATTCCATAGACCCTAAATCAGATTCCATAGATGCTAAATCAGATTCCATGGACCCCAAGTCAGATTCCATAGACCCTAAATCAGATTCCATAGACCCTAAATCAGATTCCATAGACCCTAAATCAGATTCCATGGACCCTAAATCGGATTCCATAGACACTAAATCAGATTCCATAGACCCTAAGTCAGATTCCATAGACCCTAAGTCAGATTCCATAGACCCTAAATCAGATTCCATCGACCATAAATCAGATTCCATAGACCCTAAGTCAGATTCCATATACCCTAAATCAGATTCCATAGACCCTAAATCAGATTCCATAGATGTTAAATCAGATTCCATGGACCCCAAGTCAGATTCCATAGACCCTAAATAAGATTCCATAGACCCTAAATCAGATTCAATAGACTCTAAATCAGATTCCATGGACCCTAAATCAGATTCCATAGACCTTCAATCAGATTCCATGGACCTCAAGTCAGATTCCATAGACCCTAAATCAGATTCCATAGACCCTAAATCAGATTCCATAGACTCTAAATCAGATTCCATGGACCCTAAATCAGATTCCGTGGACCCTAAATCAGATTCCATAGACCCTAAATCAGATTCCATAGACCCTGAATCAGATTCCATAGACCCTAAATCAGATTCCATAGACCCTGAATCAAATTCCATAGACCCTAAATCAGATTCCATGGACCCCAAGTCAGATTCCATAGACCCTAAATCAGATTCCATAGACCCTAAATCAGATTCCATAGACCCTGAATCAGATTCCATAGACCCTAAATCAGATTCCATAGACCCTGAATCAAATTCCATAGACCCTAAATCAGATTCCATGGACCCCAAGTCAGATTCCATAGACCCTAAATCAGATTCCATAGACCCTAAATCAGATTCCATAGACCCTAAATCAGATTCCATAGACCCTAAGTCAGATTCCATAGACCGTAAGTCAGATTCCATAGACCATAAATCTGATTCCATGGACCTTAAATCAGATTCCATAGACCCTAAATCGGATTCCATAGACACTAAATAAGATTCCATAGACCCTAAGTCAGATTCCATAGACCCTAAGTCAGATTCCATAGACCCTAAATCAAGTTCCATAGACAATAAATCAGATTCCATAGACGCTAAATCAGATTCCGTAGACTCTAAATCAGATTCGATAGACCCTAAATCAGATTCCATAGACGCTAAATCAGATTCCATAGACCCTAAATCAGATTCCATAGACCCTAAATCAGATTCCATAGACCCTAAATCAGATTCCATAGACCCTAAATCAGACTCCATAGACCCTAAATCAGATTCCATGGACCCTAAATCGGATTCCATAGACACTAAATCAGATTCCATAGACCCTAAGTCAGATTCCATAGACCCTAAGTCAGATTCCATAGACCCTAAATCAGATTCCATAGACCATAAATCAGATTCCATAGACCCTAAGTCAGATTCCATAGACCTTAAATCAGATTCCATGGACCCTAAATCAGATTCCATAGATGCTAAATCAGATTCCATGGACCCCAAGTCAGATTCCATAGACCCTAAATCAGATTCCATAGACCCTAAATCAGATTCCATAGACTCTAAATCAGATTCCATGGACCCTAAATCAGATTCCATAGACCTTCAATCAGATTCCATGGACCTCAAGTCAGATTCCGTAGACCCTAAATCAGATTCCATAGACCCTAAATCAGATTCCATAGACCCTAAATCAGATTCCGTGGACCCTAAATCAGATTCCATAGACCCTAAATCAGATTCCATAGACCTTGAATCAGATTCCATAGACCCTAAATCAGATTCCATAGACCCTGAATCAAATTCCATAGACCCTAAATCAGATTCCATGGACCCCAAGTCAGATTCCATAGACCCTAAATCAGATTCCATAGACCCTAAATCAGATTCCATAGACCCTAAATCAGATTCCATAGACCCTAAGTCAGATTCCATAGACCCTAAGTCAGATTCCATAGACCCTAAGTCAGATTCCATAGACCCTAAATCAGATTCCATAGACCATAAATAAGATTCCATAGACCCTAAGTCAGATTCCATAGACCCTAAGTCAGATTCCATAGACCCTAAATCAGATTACATAGACCCTAAGTCAGATTCCATAGACCCTAAATCAGATTCCATAGACCCTAAATCAGATTCCATAGATGCTAAATCAGATTCCATGGACCCCAAGTCAGATTCCATAGACCCTAAATCAGATTCCATAGACCCTAAATCAGATTCCATAGACCCTAAATCAGATTCCATGGACCCTAAATCGGATTCCATAGACACTAAATCAGATTCCATAGACCCTAAGTCAGATTCCATAGACCCTAAGTCAGATTCCATCGACCCTAAATCAGATTCCATCGACCATAAATCAGATTCCATAGACCCTAAGTCAGATTCCATATACCCTAAATCAGATTCCATAGACCCTAAATCAGATTCCATAGATGTTAAATCAGATTCCATGGACCCCAAGTGAGATTCCATAGACCCTAAATCAGATTCCATAGACCCTAAATCAGATTCCATAGACTCTAAATCAGATTCCATGGACCCTAAATCAGATTCCATAGACGTTCAATCAGATTCCATTGACCTCAAGTCAGATTCCATAGACCCTAAATCAGATTCCATAGACCCTAAATCAGATTCCATAGACCCTAAATCAGATTCCGTGGACCCTAAATCAGATTCCATAGACCCTAAATCAGATTCCATAGACCCTGAATCAGATTCCATAGACCCTAAATCAGATTCCATAGACCCTGAATCAAATTCCATAGACCCTAAATCAGATTCCATTGACCCCAAGTCAGATTCCATAGACCCTAAATCAGATTCCATAGACCCTAAATCAGATTCCATAGACCCTAAATCAGATTCCATAGACCCTAAATCAGATTCCATAGACCCTAAATCAGACTCCATAGACCCTAAATCAGATTCCATGGACCCTAAATCGGATTCCATAGACACTAAATCAGATTCCATAGACCCTAAGTCAGATTCCATAGACCCTAAGTCAGATTCCATAGACCCTAAATCAGATTCCATGGACCCTAAATCAGATTCCATAGACCCTAAGTCAGATTCCATAGACCCTAAATCAGATTCCATAGACCCTAAATCAGATTCCATAGATGCTAAATCAGATTCCATGGACCTCAAGTCAGATTCCGTAGACCCTAAATCAGATTCCATAGACCCTAAATCAGATTCCATAGACCCTAAATCAGATTCCGTGGACCCTAAATCAGATTCCATAGACCCTAAATCAGATTCCATAGACCTTGAATCAGATTCCATAGACCCTAAATCAGATTCCATAGACCCTGAATCAAATTCCATAGACCCTAAATCAGATTCCATGGACCCCAAGTCAGATTCCATAGACCCTAAATCAGATTCCATAGACCCTAAATCAGATTCCATAGACCCTAAATCAGATTCCATAGACCCTAAGTCAGATTCCATAGACCCTAAGTCAGATTCCATAGACCCTAAGTCAGATTCCATAGACCCTAAATCAGATTCCATAGACCATAAATAAGATTCCATAGACCCTAAGTCAGATTCCATAGACCCTAAGTCAGATTCCATAGACCCTAAATCAGATTACATAGACCCTAAGTCAGATTCCATAGACCCTAAATCAGATTCCATAGACCCTAAATCAGATTCCATAGATGCTAAATCAGATTCCATGGACCCCAAGTCAGATTCCATAGACCCTAAATCAGATTCCATAGACCCTAAATCAGATTCCATAGACCCTAAATCAGATTCCATGGACCCTAAATCGGATTCCATAGACACTAAATCAGATTCCATAGACCCTAAGTCAGATTCCATAGACCCTAAGTCAGATTCCATCGACCCTAAATCAGATTCCATCGACCATAAATCAGATTCCATAGACCCTAAGTCAGATTCCATATACCCTAAATCAGATTCCATAGACCCTAAATCAGATTCCATAGATGTTAAATCAGATTCCATGGACCCCAAGTGAGATTCCATAGACCCTAAATCAGATTCCATAGACCCTAAATCAGATTCCATAGACTCTAAATCAGATTCCATGGACCCTAAATCAGATTCCATAGACGTTCAATCAGATTCCATTGACCTCAAGTCAGATTCCATAGACCCTAAATCAGATTCCATAGACCCTAAATCAGATTCCATAGACCCTAAATCAGATTCCGTGGACCCTAAATCAGATTCCATAGACCCTAAATCAGATTCCATAGACCCTGAATCAGATTCCATAGACCCTAAATCAGATTCCATAGACCCTGAATCAAATTCCATAGACCCTAAATCAGATTCCATTGACCCCAAGTCAGATTCCATAGACCCTAAATCAGATTCCATAGACCCTAAATCAGATTCCATAGACCCTAAATCAGATTCCATAGACCCTAAATCAGATTCCATAGACCCTAAATCAGACTCCATAGACCCTAAATCAGATTCCATGGACCCTAAATCGGATTCCATAGACACTAAATCAGATTCCATAGACCCTAAGTCAGATTCCATAGACCCTAAGTCAGATTCCATAGACCCTAAATCAGATTCCATGGACCCTAAATCAGATTCCATAGATGCTAAATCAGATTCCATGGACCCCAAGTCAGATTCCATAGACCCTAAATCAGATTCCATAGACCCTAAATCAGATTCCATAGACCTTCAATCAGATTCCATGGACCTCAAGTCAGATTCCATAGACCCTAAATCAGATTCCATAGACCCTAAATCAGATTCCATAGACCCTAAATCAGATTCCGTGGACCCTAAATCAGATTCCATAGACCCTAAATCAGATTCCATAGACCCTGAATCAGATTCCATAGACCCTAAATCAGATTCCATAGACCCTGAATCAAATTCCATAGACCCTAAATCAGATTCCATGGACCCCAAGTCAGATTCCATAGACCCTAAAACAGATTCCATAGACCCTAAATCAGATTCCATAGACCCTAAATCAGATTCCATAGACCCTAAGTCAGATTCCATAGACCCTAAGTCAGATTCCATAGACCCTAAGTCAGATTCCATAGACCCTAAGTCAGATTCCATAGATCTAAATCAGATTCCATAGACCATAAATAAGATTCCATAGACCCTAAGTCAGATTCCATAGACCCTAAGTCAGATTCCATAGACCCTAAATCAGATTCCATAGACCCTAAGTCAGATTCCATAGACCCTAAATCAGATTCCATAGACCCTAAATCAGATTCCATAGATGCTAAATCAGATTCCATGGACCCCAAGTCAGATTCCATAGACCCTAAATCAGATTCCATAGACCCTAAATCAGATTCCATAGACCCTAAATCAGATTCCATGGACCCTAAATCGGATTCCATAGACACTAAATCAGATTCCATAGACCCTAAGTCAGATTCCATAGACCCTAAGTCAGATTCCATAGACCCTAAATCAGATTCCATCGACCATAAATCAGATTCCATAGACCCTAAGTCAGATTCCATATACCCTAAATCAGATTCCATAGACCCTAAATCAGATTCCATAGATGTTAAATCAGATTCCATGGACCCCAAGTCAGATTCCATAGACCCTAAATCAGATTCCATAGACCCTAAATCAGATTCAATAGACTCTAAATCAGATTCCATGGACCCTAAATCAGATTCCATAGACCTTCAATCAGATTCCATGGACCTCAAGTCAGATTCCATAGACCCTAAATCAGATTCCATAGACCCTAAATCAGATTCCATAGACTCTAAATCAGATTCCATGGACCCTAAATCAGATTCCGTGGACCCTAAATCAGATTCCATAGACCCTAAATCAGATTCCATAGACCCTGAATCAGATTCCATAGACCCTAAATCAGATTCCATAGACCCTGAATCAAATTCCATAGACCCTAAATCAGATTCCATGGACCCCAAGTCAGATTCCATAGACCCTAAATCAGATTCCATAGACCCTAAATCAGATTCCATAGACCCTGAATCAGATTCCATAGACCCTAAATCAGATTCCATAGACCCTGAATCAAATTCCATAGACCCTAAATCAGATTCCATGGACCCCAAGTCAGATTCCATAGACCCTAAATCAGATTCCATAGACCCTAAATCAGATTCCATAGACCCTAAATCAGATTCCATAGACCCTAAGTCAGATTCCATAGACCGTAAGTCAGATTCCATAGACCATAAATCTGATTCCATGGACCTTAAATCAGATTCCATAGACCCTAAATCGGATTCCATAGACACTAAATAAGATTCCATAGACCCTAAGTCAGATTCCATAGACCCTAAGTCAGATTCCATAGACCCTAAATCAAGTTCCATAGACAATAAATCAGATTCCATAGACGCTAAATCAGATTCCGTAGACTCTAAATCAGATTCGATAGACCCTAAATCAGATTCCATAGACCCTGAATCAGATTCCATAGACCCTAAATCAGATTCCATAGACCCTGAATCAAATTCCATAGACCCTAAATCAGATTCCATGGACCCCAAGTCAGATTCCATAGACCCTAAATCAGATTCCATAGACCCTAAATCAGATTCCATAGACCCTAAATCAGATTCCATAGACCCTAAGTCAGATTCCATAGACCCTAAGTCAGATTCCATAGACCCTAAGTCAGATTCCATAGACCCTAAGTCAGATTCCATAGATCTAAATCAGATTCCATAGACCATAAATAAGATTCCATAGACCCTAAGTCAGATTCCATAGACCCTAAGTCAGATTCCATAGACCCTAAATCAGATTCCATAGACCCTAAGTCAGATTCCATAGACCCTAAATCAGATTCCATAGACCCTAAATCAGATTCCATAGATGCTAAATCAGATTCCATGGACCCCAAGTCAGATTCCATAGACCCTAAATCAGATTCCATAGACCCTAAATCAGATTCCATAGACCCTAAATCAGATTCCATGGACCCTAAATCGGATTCCATAGATACTAAATCAGATTCCATAGACCCTAAGTCAGATTCCATAGACCCTAAGTCAGATTCCATAGACCCTAAATCAGATTCCATCGACCATAAATCAGATTCCATAGACCCTAAGTCAGATTCCATATACCCTAAATCAGATTCCATAGACCCTAAATCAGATTCCATAGATGTTAAATCAGATTCCATGGACCCCAAGTCAGATTCCATAGACCCTAAATCAGATTCCATAGACCCTAAATCAGATTCAATAGACTCTAAATCAGACTCCATGGACCCTAAATCAGATTCCATAGACCTTCAATCAGATTCCATGGACCTCAAGTCAGATTCCATGGACCTTAAATCAGATTCCATAGATCCTAAATCGGATTCCATAGACACTAAATAAGATTCCATAGACCCTAAGTCAGATTCCATAGACCCTAAGTCAGATTCCATAGACCCTAAATCAAGTTCCATAGACAATAAATCAGATTCCATAGACGCTAAATCAGATTCCGTAGACTCTAAATCAGATTCGATAGACCCTAAATCAGATTCCATAGACGCTAAATCAGATTCCATAGACCCTAAATCAGATTCCATAGACCCTAAATCAGATTCCATAGACCCTAAATCAGATTCCATAGACCCTAAATCAGACTCCATAGACCCTAAATCAGATTCCATGGACCCTAAATCGGATTCCATAGACACTAAATCAGATTCCATAGACCCTAAGTCAGATTCCATAGACCCTAAGTCAGATTCCATAGACCCTAAATCAGATTCCGTAGACCATAAATCAGATTCCATAGACCCTAAGTCAGATTCCATAGACCTTAAATCAGATTCCATGGACCCTAAATCAGATTCCATAGATGCTAAATCA
This sequence comes from Salmo salar, assembly GCF_965601325.2. Classification (NCBI taxonomy): domain Eukaryota; kingdom Metazoa; phylum Chordata; class Actinopteri; order Salmoniformes; family Salmonidae; genus Salmo; species Salmo salar. The sequence goes on from NC_138301.1 coordinate 60,867,501, forward strand.
GATTCCATGGACCCCAAGTCAGATTCCATAGACCCTAAATCAGATTCCATAGACCCTAAATCAGATTCCATAGACTCTAAATCAGATTCCATGGACCCTAAATCAGATTCCATAGACCTTCAATCAGATTCCATGGACCTCAAGTCAGATTCCGTAGACACTAAATCAGATTCCATAGACCCTAAATCAGATTCCATAGACCCTAAATCAGATTCCGTGGACCCTAAATCAGATTCCATAGACCCTAAATCAGATTCCATAGACCTTGAATCAGATTCCATAGACCCTAAATCAGATTCCATAGACCCTGAATCAAATTCCATAGACCCTAAATCAGATTCCATGGACCCCAAGTCAGATTCCATAGACCCTAAATCAGATTCCATAGACCCTAAATCAGATTCCATAGACCCTAAATCAGATTCCATAGACCCTAAGTCAGATTCCATAGACCCTAAGTCAGATTCCATAGACCCTAAGTCAGATTCCATAGACCCTAAATCAGATTCCATAGACCATAAATAAGATTCCATAGACCCTAAGTCAGATTCCATAGACCCTAAGTCAGATTCCATAGACCCTAAATCAGATTCCATAGACCCTAAGTCAGATTCCATAGACCCTAAATCAGATTCCATAGACCCTAAATCAGATTCCATAGATGCTAAATCAGATTCCATGGACCCCAAGTCAGATTCCATAGACCCTAAATCAGATTCCATAGACCCTAAATCAGATTCCATAGACCCTAAATCAGATTCCATGGACCCTAAATCGGATTCCATAGACACTAAATCAGATTCCATAGACCCTAAGTCAGATTCCATAGACCCTAAGTCAGATTCCATAGACCCTAAATCAGATTCCATCGACCATAAATCAGATTCCATAGACCCTAAGTCAGATTCCATATACCCTAAATCAGATTCCATAGACCCTAAATCAGATTCCATAGATGTTAAATCAGATTCCATGGACCCCAAGTGAGATTCCATAGACCCTAAATCAGATTCCATAGACCCTAAATCAGATTCCATAGACTCTAAATCAGATTCCATGGACCCTAAATCAGATTCCATAGACGTTCAATCAGATTCCATGGACCTCAAGTCAGATTCCATAGACCCTAAATCAGATTCCATAGACCCTAAATCAGATTCCATAGACCCTAAATCAGATTCCGTGGACCCTAAATCAGATTCCATAGACCCTAAATCAGATTCCATAGACCCTGAATCAGATTCCATAGACCCTAAATCAGATTCCATAGACCCTGAATCAAATTCCATAGACCCTAAATCAGATTCCATGGACCCCAAGTCAGATTCCATAGACCCTAAATCAGATTCCATAGACCCTAAATCAGATTCCATAGACCCTAAATCAGATTCCATAGACCCTAAGTCAGATTCCATAGACCCTAAGTCAGATTCCATAGACCATAAATCTGATTCCATGGACCTTAAATCAGATTCCATAGACCCTAAATCGGATTCCATAGACACTAAATAAGATTCCATAGACCCTAAGTCAGATTCCATAGACCCTAAGTCAGATTCCATAGACCCTAAATCAAGTTCCATAGACAATAAATCAGATTCCATAGACGCTAAATCAGATTCCATAGACCCTAAATCAGATTCCATAGACCCTAAATCAGATTCCATAGACCCTAAATCAGATTCCATAGACCCTAAATCAGACTCCATAGACCCTAAATCAGATTCCATGGACCCTAAATCGGATTCCATAGACACTAAATCAGATTCCATAGACCCTAAGTCAGATTCCATAGACCCTAAGTCAGATTCCATAGACCCTAAATCAGATTCCATAGACCATAAATCAGATTCCATAGACCCTAAGTCAGATTCCATAGACCCTAAATCAGATTCCATAGACCCTAAATCAGATTCCATAGATGCTAAATCAGATTCCATGGACCCCAAGTCAGATTCCATAGACCCTAAATCAGATTCCATAGACCCTAAATCAGATTCCATAGACTCTAAATCAGATTCCATAGACCCTAAAAGAGATTCAATAGACCCTGAATCAGATTCCATAGACCCTAAATCAGATTCCATGGACCCCAAATCAGATTCCATAGATCCTAAATCAGATTCCATAGACCCTAAATCAGATTCCATAGACCCTAAATCAGATTCCATAGACCCTAAGTCAGATTCCATAGACCATAAGTCAGATTCCATAGACCCTAAGTCAGATTCCATAGACCATAAATCTGATTCCATGGACCTTAAATCAGATTCCATAGACACTAAATCGGATTCCATAGACACTAAATAAGATTCCACAGACCCTAACTCAGATTCCATAGACCCTAAGTCAGATTCCATAGACCCTAAATCAGATTCCATAGACCATAAATCAGATTCCATAGACCCTAAGTCAGATTCCATAGACTCTAAATCAGATTCCATAGACCCTAAATCAGATTCCATAGACGCTAAATCAGATTCCATAGACCCTAAATCAGGTTCCATAGACCCTAAATCAGATTCCATAGACCCTAAATCAGATTCCATAGACCCTAAATCAGACTCCATAGACCCTAAATCAGATTCCATGGACCCTAAATCGGATTCCATAGACACTAAATCAGATTCCATAGACCCTAAGTCAGACTCCATAGACCCTAAGTCAGATTCCATAGACCCTAAATCAGATTCCATAGACCATAAATCAGATTCCATAGACCCTAAGTCAGATTCCATAGACCCTAAATCAGATTCCATAGACCCTAAATCAGATTCCATAGATGCTAAATCAGATTCCATGGACCCCAAGTCAGATTCCATAGACCCTAAATCAGATTCCATAGACCCTAAATCAGATTCCATAGACTCTAAATCAGATTCCATGGACCCCAAATCAGATTCCATAGACCTTCAATCAGATTCCATGGACCTCAAGTCAGATTCCATAGACCCTAAATCAGATTCCATAGACCCTAAATCAGATTCCATAGACCCTAAATCAGATTCCGTGAACCCTATATCAGATTCCATAGACCCTAAATCAGATTCCATAGACCCTGAATCAGATTCCATAGACCCTAAATCAGATTCCATAGACCCTGAATCAAATTCCATAGACCCTAAATCAGATTCCATGGACCCCAAGTCAGATTCCATAGACCCTAAGTCAGATTCCATAGACCATAAATCTGATTCCATGGACCTTAAATCAGATTCCATAGACCCTAAATCGGATTCCATAGACACTAAATAAGATTCCATAGACCCTAAGTCAGATTCCATAGACCCTAAGTCAGATTCCATAGACCCTAAATCAAGTTCCATAGACAATAAATCAGATTCCATAGACCCTAAGTCAGATTCCATAGACTCTAAATCAGATTCCATGGACCTTAAATCGGATTCCATAGACACTAAATCAGATTCCATAGACCCTAAGTCAGATTCCATAGACCCTAAGTCAGATTCCATAGACCCTAAATCAGATTCCATAGACCCTAAGTCAGATTCCATAGACCATAAGTCAGATTCCATGGACCTAAATCAGATTCCATAGACCCTAAATCAGATTCCATAGATGCTAAATCAGATTCCATGGACCCCAAGTCAGATTCCATAGACCCTAAATCAGATTCCATAGACCCTAAATCAGATTCCATAGATGTTAAATCAGATTCCATGGACCCCAAGTGAGATTCCATAGACCCTAAATCAGATTCCATAGACCCTAAATCAGATTCCATAGACTCTAAATCAGATTCCATGGACCCTAAATCAGATTCCATAGACGTTCAATCAGATTCCATGGACCTCAAGTCAGATTCCATAGACCCTAAATCAGATTCCATAGACCCTAAATCAGATTCCATAGACCCTAAATCAGATTCCGTGGACCCTAAATCAGATTCCATAGACCCTAAATCAGATTCCATAGACCCTGAATCAGATTCCATAGACCCTAAATCAGATTCCATAGACCCTGAATCAAATTCCATAGACCCTAAATCAGATTCCATGGACCCCAAGTCAGATTCCATAGACCCTAAATCAGATTCCATAGACCCTAAATCAGATTCCATAGACCCTAAATCAGATTCCATAGACCCTAAGTCAGATTCCATAGACCCTAAGTCAGATTCCATAGACCATAAATCTGATTCCATGGACCTTAAATCAGATTCCATAGACCCTAAATCGGATTCCATAGACACTAAATAAGATTCCATAGACCCTAAGTCAGATTCCATAGACCCTAAGTCAGATTCCATAGACCCTAAATCAAGTTCCATAGACAATAAATCAGATTCCATAGACGCTAAATCAGATTCCATAGACCCTAAATCAGATTCCATAGACCCTAAATCAGATTCCATAGACCCTAAATCAGATTCCATAGACCCTGAATCAGATTCCATAGACCCTAAATCAGATTCCATAGACCCTGAATCAAATTCCATAGACCCTAAATCAGATTCCATGGACCCCAAGTCAGATTCCATAGACCCTAAATCAGATTCCATAGACCCTAAGTCAGATTCCATAGACCATAAATCTGATTCCATGGACCTTAAATCAGATTCCATAGACCCTAAATCGGATTCCATAGACACTAAATAAGATTCCATAGACCCTAAGTCAGATTCCATAGACCCTAAGTCAGATTCCATAGACCCTAAATCAAGTTCCATAGACAATAAATCAGATTCCATAGACCCTAAGTCAGATTCCATAGACTCTAAATCAGATTCCATGGACCTTAAATCGGATTCCATAGACACTAAATCAGATTCCATAGACCCTAAGTCAGATTCCATAGACCCTAAGTCAGATTCCATAGACCCTAAATCAGATTCCATAGACCCTAAGTCAGATTCCATAGACCATAAGTCAGATTCCATGGACCTAAATCAGATTCCATAGACCCTAAATCAGATTCCATAGATGCTAAATCAGATTCCATGGACCCCAAGTCAGATTCCATAGACCCTAAATCAGATTCCATAGACCCTAAATCAGATTCCATAGATGTTAAATCAGATTCCATGGACCCCAAGTGAGATTCCATAGACCCTAAATCAGATTCCATAGACCCTAAATCAGATTCCATAGACTCTAAATCAGATTCCATGGACCCTAAATCAGATTCCATAGACGTTCAATCAGATTCCATGGACCTCAAGTCAGATTCCATAGACCCTAAATCAGATTCCATAGACCCTAAATCAGATTCCATAGACCCTAAATCAGATTCCGTGGACCCTAAATCAGATTCCATAGACCCTAAATCAGATTCCATAGACCCTGAATCAGATTCCATAGACCCTAAATCAGATTCCATAGACCCTGAATCAAATTCCATAGACCCTAAATCAGATTCCATGGACCCCAAGTCAGATTCCATAGACCCTAAATCAGATTCCATAGACCCTAAATCAGATTCCATAGACCCTAAATCAGATTCCATAGACCCTAAGTCAGATTCCATAGACCCTAAGTCAGATTCCATAGACCATAAATCTGATTCCATGGACCTTAAATCAGATTCCATAGACCCTAAATCGGATTCCATAGACACTAAATAAGATTCCATAGACCCTAAGTCAGATTCCATAGACCCTAAGTCAGATTCCATAGACCCTAAATCAAGTTCCATAGACAATAAATCAGATTCCATAGACGCTAAATCAGATTCCATAGACCCTAAATCAGATTCCATAGACCCTAAATCAGATTCCATAGACCCTAAATCAGATTCCATAGACCCTAAATCAGACTCCATAGACCCTAAATCAGATTCCATGGACCCTAAATCGGATTCCATAGACACTAAATCAGATTCCATAGACCCTAAGTCAGATTCCATAGACCCTAAGTCAGATTCCATAGACCCTAAATCAGATTCCATAGACCATAAATCAGATTCCATAGACCCTAAGTCAGATTCCATAGACCCTAAATCAGATTCCATAGACCCTAAATCAGATTCCATAGATGCTAAATCAGATTCCATGGACCCCAAGTCAGATTCCATAGACCCTAAATCAGATTCCATAGACCCTAAATCAGATTCCATAGACTCTAAATCAGATTCGATAGACCCTAAAAGAGATTCAATAGACCCTGAATCAGATTCCATAGACCCTAAATCAGATTCCATGGACCCCAAATCAGATTCCATAGATCCTAAATCAGATTCCATAGACCCTAAATCAGATTCCATAGACCCTAAATCAGATTCCATAGACCCTAAGTCAGATTCCATAGACCATAAGTCAGATTCCATAGACCCTAAGTCAGATTCCATAGACCATAAATCTGATTCCATGGACCTTAAATCAGATTCCATAGACACTAAATCGGATTCCATAGACACTAAATAAGATTCCACAGACCCTAACTCAGATTCCATAGACCCTAAGTCAGATTCCATAGACCCTAAATCAGATTCCATAGACCATAAATCAGATTCCATAGACCCTAAGTCAGATTCCATAGACTCTAAATCAGATTCCATAGACCCTAAATCAGATTCCATAGACGCTAAATCAGATTCCATAGACCCTAAATCAGGTTCCATAGACCCTAAATCAGATTCCATAGACCCTAAATCAGATTCCATAGACCCTAAATCAGACTCCATAGACCCTAAATCAGATTCCATGGACCCTAAATCGGATTCCATAGACACTAAATCAGATTCCATAGACCCTAAGTCAGACTCCATAGACCCTAAGTCAGATTCCATAGACCCTAAATCAGATTCCATAGACCATAAATCAGATTCCATAGACCCTAAGTCAGATTCCATAGACCCTAAATCAGATTCCATAGACCCTAAATCAGATTCCATAGATGCTAAATCAGATTCCATGGACCCCAAGTCAGATTCCATAGACCCTAAATCAGATTCCATAGACCCTAAATCAGATTCCATAGACTCTAAATCAGATTCCATGGACCCCAAATCAGATTCCATAGACCTTCAATCAGATTCCATGGACCTCAAGTCAGATTCCATAGACCCTAAATCAGATTCCATAGACCCTAAATCAGATTCCATAGACCCTAAATCAGATTCCGTGAACCCTAAATCAGATTCCATAGACCCTAAATCAGATTCCATAGACCCTGAATCAGATTCCATAGACCCTAAATCAGATTCCATAGACCCTGAATCAAATTCCATAGACCCTAAATCAGATTCCATGGACCCCAAGTCAGATTCCATAGACCCTAAGTCAGATTCCATAGACCCTAAATCAGATTCCATAGACCCTAAATCAGATTCCATAGACCCTAAGTCAGATTCCATAGACCCTAAGTCAGATTCCATAGACCATAAATCTGATTCCATAGACCCTAAGTCAGATTCCATAGACCCTAAATCGGATTCCATAGACACTAAATAAGATTCCATAGACCCTAAGTCAGATTCCATAGACCCTAAGTCAGATTCCATAGACCCTAAATCAAGTTCCATAGACAATAAATCAGATTCCATAGACCCTAAGTCAGATTCCATAGACTCTAAATCAGATTCCATGGACCTTAAATCGGATTCCATAGACACTAAATCAGATTCCATAGACCCTAAGTCAGATTCCATAGACCCTAAGTCAGATTCCATAGACCCTAAATCAGATTCCATAGACCCTAAGTCAGATTCCATAGACCATAAGTCAGATTCCATGGACCTAAATCAGATTCCATAGACCCTAAATCAGATTCCATAGATGCTAAATCAGATTCCATGGACCCCAAGTCAGATTCCATAGACCCTAAATCAGATTCCATAGACCCTAAATCAGATTCCATAGACCCTAAATCAGATTCCGTGGACCCTAAATCAGATTCCATAGACCCTAAATCAGATTTCATAGACCCTGAATCAGATTCCATAGACCCTAAATCAGATTCCATAGACCCTGAATCAAATTCCATAGACCCTAAATCAGATTCCATGGACCCCAAGTCAGACTCCATAGACCCTAAATCTGATTCCATGGACCCTAAATCAGATTCCATAGACCCTAAATCAGATTCCATAGACCCTAAATCAGATTCCATAGACCCTAAGTCAGATTCCATAGACCCTAAATCAGATTCCATAGACCCTAAATCGGATTCCATAGACACTAAATAAGATTCCATAGACCCTAAGTCAGATTCCATAGACCCTAAGTCAGATTCCATAGACCCTAAATCAAGTTCCATAGACAATAAATCAGATTCCATAGACCCTAAGTCAAATTCCGTAGACTCTAAATCAGATTCCATAGACCCTAAATCAGATTCCATAGACGCTAAATCAGATTCCATAGACCCTAAATCAGATTCCATAGACCCTAAATCAGATTCCATAGACCCTAAATCAGATTCCATAGACCCTAAATCAGACTCCATAGACCGTAAATCTGATTCCATGGACCCTAAATCGGATTCCATAGACACTAAATCAGATTCCATAGACCCTAAGTCAGATTCCATAGACCCTAAGTCAGATTCCATAGACCCTAAATCAGATTCCATAGACCATAAATCAGATTCCATAGACCCTAAGTCAGATTCCATAGACCCTAAATCAGATTCCATAGACCCTAAATCAGATTCCATAGATGTTAAATCAGATTCCATGGACCCCAAGTCAGATTCGATAGACCCTAAATCAGATTCCATAGACCCTAAATCAGATTCCATAGACTCTAAATCAGATTCCATGGACCCTAAATCAGATTCCGTGGACCCTAAATCAGATTCCATAGACCCTAAATCAGATTCCATAGACCCTGAATCAGATTCCATAGACCCTAAATCAGATTCCATAGACCCTGAATCAAATTCCATAGACCCTAAATCAGATTCCATGGACCCCAAGTCAGATTCCATAGACCCTAAATCAGATTCCATAGACCCTAAATCAGATTCCATAGACCCTAAATCAGATTCCATAGACCCTAAGTCAGATTCCATAGACCCTAAGTCAGATTCCATAGACCATAAATCTGATTCCATGGACCTTAAATCAGATTCCATAGACCCTAAATCAGATTCCATAGACCCTGAATCAAATTCCATAGACCCTAAATCAGATTCCATGGACCCCAAGTCAGACTCCATAGACCCTAAATCTGATTCCATGGACCCTAAATCAGATTCCATAGACCCTAAATCAGATTCCATAGACCCTAAATCAGATTCCATAGACCCTAAGTCAGATTCCATAGACCCTAAATCAGATTCCATAGACCCTAAATCGGATTCCATAGACACTAAATAAGATTCCATAGACCCTAAGTCAGATTCCATAGACCCTAAGTCAGATTCCATAGACCCTAAATCAAGTTCCATAGACAATAAATCAGATTCCATAGACCCTAAGTCAAATTCCGTAGACTCTAAATCAGATTCCATAGACCCTAAATCAGATTCCATAGACGCTAAATCAGATTCCATAGACCCTAAATCAGATTCCATAGACCCTAAATCAGATTCCATAGACCCTAAATCAGATTCCATAGACCCTAAATCAGACTCCATAGACCGTAAATCTGATTCCATGGACCCTAAATCGGATTCCATAGACACTAAATCAGATTCCATAGACCCTAAGTCAGATTCCATAGACCCTAAGTCAGATTCCATAGACCCTAAATCAGATTCCATAGACCATAAATCAGATTCCATAGACCCTAAGTCAGATTCCATAGACCCTAAATCAGATTCCATAGACCCTAAATCAGATTCCATAGATGTTAAATCAGATTCCATGGACCCCAAGTCAGATTCGATAGACCCTAAATCAGATTCCATAGACCCTAAATCAGATTCCATAGACTCTAAATCAGATTCCATGGACCCTAAATCAGATTCCGTGGACCCTAAATCAGATTCCATAGACCCTAAATCAGATTCCATAGACCCTGAATCAGATTCCATAGACCCTAAATCAGATTCCATAGACCCTGAATCAAATTCCATAGACCCTAAATCAGATTCCATGGACCCCAAGTCAGATTCCATAGACCCTAAATCAGATTCCATAGACCCTAAATCAGATTCCATAGACCCTAAATCAGATTCCATAGACCCTAAGTCAGATTCCATAGACCCTAAGTCAGATTCCATAGACCATAAATCTGATTCCATGGACCTTAAATCAGATTCCATAGACCCTAAATCGGATTCCATAGACACTAAATAAGATTCCATAGACCCTAAGTCAGATTCCATAGACCCTAACTCAGATTCCATAGACCATAAATCTGATTCCATGGACCTTAAATCAGATTCCATAGACCCTAAATCGGATTCCATAGACACTAAATAAGATTCCATAGACCCTAAGTCAGATTCCATAGACCCTAAGTCAGATTCCATAGACCCTAAATCAAGTTCCATAGACAATAAATCAGATTCCATAGACCCTAAGTCAGATTCCGTAGACTCTAAATCAGATTCCATAGACCCTAAATCTGATTCCATAGACGCTAAATCAGATTCCATAGACCCTAAATCAGATTCCATAGACCCTAAATCAGATTCCATAGACCCTAAATCAGACTCCATAGACCCTAAATCAGATTCCATGGACCCTAAATCGGATTCCATAGACACTAAATCAGATTCCATAGACCCTAAGTCAGATTCCATAGACCCTAATTCAGATTCCATAGACCCTAAATCAGATTCCATAGACCATAAATCAGATTCCATAGACCCTAAGTCAGATTCCATAGACCCTAAATCAGATTCCATAGACCCTAAATCAGATTCCGTGGACCCTAAATCAGATTCCATAGACCCTAATTCAGATTCCATAGACCCTGAATCAGATTCCATAGACCCTAAATCAGATTCCATAGACCCTGAATCAAATTCCATAGACCCTAAATCAGATTCCATGGACCCCAAGTCAGATTCCATAGACCCTAAATCAGATTCCATAGACCCTAAATCAGATTCCATAGACCCTAAGTCAGATTCCATAGACCCTAAGTCAGATTCCATAGACCCTAAGTCAGATTCCATAGACCCTAAATCAGATTCCATAGACCATAAATAAGATTCCATAGACCCTAAGTCAGATTCCATAGACCCTAAGTCAGATTCCATAGACCCTAAATCAGATTCCATAGACCATAAATCAGATTCCATAGACCCTAAGTCAGATTCCATAGACCCTAAATCAGATTCCATAGACCCTAAATCAGATTCCATAGATGCTAAATCAGATTCCATGGACCCCAAGTCAGATTCCATAGACCCTAAATCAGATTCCATAGACCCTAAATCAGATTCCATAGACCCTAAATCAGATTCCATGGACCCTAAATCGGATTCCATAGACACTAAATCAGATTCCATAGACCCTAAGTCAGATTCCATAGACCCTAAGTCAGATTCCATAGACCCTAAATCAGATTCCATCGACCATAAATCAGATTCCTTAGACCCTAAGTCAGATTCCATATACCCTAAATCAGATTCCATAGACCCTAAATCAGATTCCATAGATGTTAAATCAGATTCCCATGGACCCCAAGTCAGATTCCATAGACCCTAAATCAGATTCCATAGACCCTAAATCAGATTCGATAGACTCTAAATCAGATTCCATAGACTCTAAATCAGATTCCATGGACCCTAAATCAGATTCCGTGGACCCTAAATCAGATTCCATAGACCCTAAATCGGATTCCATAGACACTAAATAAGATTCCATAGACCCTAAGTCAGATTCCATAGACCCTAAGTCAGATTCCATAGACCCTAAATCAAGTTCCATAGACAATAAATCAGATTCCATAGACCCTAAGTCAGATTCCGTAGACTCTAAATCAGATTCCATAGACCCTAAATCTGATTCCATAGACGCTAAATCAGATTCCATAGACCCTAAATCAGATTCCATAGACCCTAAATCAGATTCCATAGACCCTAAATCAGACTCCATAGACCCTAAATCAGATTCCATGGACCCTAAATCGGATTCCATAGACACTAAATCAGATTCCATAGACCCTAAGTCAGATTCCATAGACCCTAATTCAGATTCCATAGACCCTAAATCAGATTCCATAGACCATAAATCAGATTCCATAGACCCTAAGTCAGATTCCATAGACCCTAAATCAGATTCCATAGACCCTAAATCAGATTCCGTGGACCCTAAATCAGATTCCATAGACCCTAATTCAGATTCCATAGACCCTGAATCAGATTCCATAGACCCTAAATCAGATTCCATAGACCCTGAATCAAATTCCATAGACCCTAAATCAGATTCCATGGACCCCAAGTCAGATTCCATAGACCCTAAATCAGATTCCATAGACCCTAAATCAGATTCCATAGACCCTAAGTCAGATTCCATAGACCCTAAGTCAGATTCCATAGACCCTAAGTCAGATTCCATAGACCCTAAATCAGATTCCATAGACCATAAATAAGATTCCATAGACCCTAAGTCAGATTCCATAGACCCTAAGTCAGATTCCATAGACCCTAAATCAGATTCCATAGACCATAAATCAGATTCCATAGACCCTAAGTCAGATTCCATAGACCCTAAATCAGATTCCATAGACCCTAAATCAGATTCCATAGATGCTAAATCAGATTCCATGGACCCCAAGTCAGATTCCATAGACCCTAAATCAGATTCCATAGACCCTAAATCAGATTCCATAGACCCTAAATCAGATTCCATGGACCCTAAATCGGATTCCATAGACACTAAATCAGATTCCATAGACCCTAAGTCAGATTCCATAGACCCTAAGTCAGATTCCATAGACCCTAAATCAGATTCCATCGACCATAAATCAGATTCCTTAGACCCTAAGTCAGATTCCATATACCCTAAATCAGATTCCATAGACCCTAAATCAGATTCCATAGATGTTAAATCAGATTCCCATGGACCCCAAGTCAGATTCCATAGACCCTAAATCAGATTCCATAGACCCTAAATCAGATTCGATAGACTCTAAATCAGATTCCATAGACTCTAAATCAGATTCCATGGACCCTAAATCAGATTCCGTGGACCCTAAATCAGATTCCATAGACCCTAAATCAGATTCCATAGACCCTGAATCAGATTCCATAGACCCTAAATCAGATTCCATAGACCCTGAATCAAATTCCATAGACCCTAAATCAGATTCCATAGACCCTAAATCAGATTCCATAGACCCTAAATCAGATTCCATAGACCCTAAATCAGATTCCATAGACCATAAGTCAGATTCCATAGACCCTAAGTCAGTTTCCATAGACCATAAATCTGATTCCATGGACCTTAAATCAGATTCCATAGACCCTAAATCGGATTCCATAGACACTAAATAAGATTCCATAGACCCTAAGTCAGATTCCATAGACCCTAAGTCAGATTCCATAGACCCTAAGTCAGATTCCATAGACCCTAAATCAAGTTCCATAGACAATAAATCAGATTCCATAGACGCTAAATCAGATTCCATAGACCCTAAATCAGGTTCCATAGACCCTAAATCAGATTCCATAGACCCTAAATCAGATTCCATAGACCCTAAATCAGACTCCATAGACCCTAAATCAGATTCCATGGACCCTAAATCGGATTCCATAGACACTAAATCAGATTCCATAGACCCTAAGTCAGACTCCATAGACCCTAAGTCAGATTCCATAGACCCTAAATCAGATTCCATAGACCATAAATCAGATTCCATAGACCCTAAGTCAGATTCCATAGACCCTAAATCAGATTCCATAGACCCTAAATCAGATTCCATACATGCTAAATCAGATTCCATGGACCCCAAGTCAGATTCCATAGACCCTAAATCAGATTCCATAGACCCTAAATCAGATTCCATAGACTCTAAATCAGATTCCATGGACCCCAAATCAGATTCCATAGACCTTCAATCAGATTCCATGGACCTCAAGTCAGATTCCATAGACCCTAAATCAGATTCCATAGACCCTAAATCAGATTCCATAGACCCTAAATCAGATTCCGTAGACCCTAAATCAGATTCCATAGACCCTAAATCAGATTCCATAGACCCTGAATCAGATTCCATAGACCCTAAATCAGATTCCATAGACCCTGAATCAAATTCCATAGACCCTAAATCAGATTCCATGGACCCCAAGTCAGATTCCATAGACCCTAAATCAGATTCCATAGACCCTAAATCAGATTCCATAGACCCTAAATCAAATTCCATAGACCCTAAGTCAGATTCCATAGACCCTAAGTCAGATTCCATAGACCATAAATCTGATTCCATGGACCTTAAATCAGATTCCATAGACCCTAAATCGGATTCCATAGACACTAAATAAGATTCCATAGACCCTAAGTCAGATTCCATAGACCCTAAGTCAGATTCCATAGACCCTAAATCAAGTTCCATAGACAATAAATCAGATTCCATAGACCCTAAGTCAGATTCCATAGACTCTAAATCAGATTCCATGGACCCTAAATCGGATTCCATAGACACTAAATCAGATTCCATAGACCCTAAGACAGATTCCATTGACCCTAAGTCAGATTCCATAGACCCTAAATCAGATTCCATCGACCATAAATCAGATTCCATAGACCCTAAGTCAGATTCCATAGACCCTAAATCAGATTCCATAGACCCTAAATCAGATTCCATAGATGCTAAATCAGATTCCATGGACCCCAAGTCAGATTCCATAGAGCCTAAATCAGATTCCATAGACCCTAAATCAGATTCCATAGACCCTAAATCAGATTCCGTGGACCCTAAATCAGATTCCATAGACCCTAAATCAGATTCCATAGACCCTGAATCAGATTCCATAGACCCTAAATCAGATTCCATAGACCCTGAATCAAATTCCATAGACCCTAAATCAGATTCCATGGACCCCAAGTCAGATTCCATAGACCCTAAATCAGATTCCATAGACCCTAAATCAGATTCCATAGACCCTAAATCAGATTCCATAGACCCTAAGTCATATTCCATAGACCCTAAGTCAGATTCCATAGACCCTAACTCAGATTCCATAGACCATAAATCTGATTCCATGGACCTTAAATCAGATTCCATAGACCCTAAATCGGATTCCATAGACACTAAATAAGATTCCATAGACCCTAAGTCAGATTCCATAGACCCTAAGTCAGATTCCATAGACCCTAAATCAAGTTCCATAGACAATAAATCAGATTCCATAGACCCTAAGTCAGATTCCGTAGACTCTAAATCAGATTCCATAGACCCTAAATCAGATTCCATAGACGCTAAATCAGATTCCATAGACCCTAAATCAGATTCCATAGACCCTAAATCAGATTCCATAGACCCTAAATCAGATTCCATAGACCCTAAATCAGACTCCATAGACCCTAAATCAGATTCCATGGACCCTAAATCGGATTCCATAGACACTAAATCAGATTCCATAGACCCTAAGTCAGATTCCATAGACCCTAAGTCAGATTCCATAGACCCTAAATCAGATTCCATAGACCATAAATCAGATTCCATAGACCCTAAGTCAGATTCCATAGACCCTAAATCAGATTCCATAGACCCTAAATCAGATTCCATAGATGCTAAATCAGATTCCATGGACCCCAAGTCAGATTCCATAGACCCTAAATCAGATTCCATAGACCCTAAATCAGATTCCATAGACTCTAAATCAGATTCCATGGACCCTAAATCAGATTCCATAGACCTTCAATCAGATTCCATGGACCTCAAGTCAGATTCCATAGACCCTAAATCAGATTCCATAGACCCTAAATCAGATTCCATAGACCCTAAATCAGATTCCATAGACCCTAAGTCAGATTCCATAGACCCTAAGTCAGATTCCATAGACCCTAAGTCAGATTCCATAGACCCTAAATCAGATTCCATAGACCATAAATAAGATTCCATAGACCCTAAGTCAGATTCCATAGACCCTAAGTCAGATTCCATAGACCCTAAATCAGATTCCATAGACCATAAATCAGATTCCATAGACCCTAAGTCAGATTCCATAGACCCTAAATCAGATTCCATAGACCCTAAATCAGATTCCATAGATGCTAAATCAGATTCCATGGACCCCAAGTCAGATTCCATAGACCCTAAATCAGATTCCATAGACCCTAAATCAGATTCCATAGACCCTAAATCAGATTCCATGGACCCTAAATCGGATTCCATAGACACTAAATCAGATTCCATAGACCCTAAGTCAGATTCCATAGACCCTAAGTCAGATTCCATAGACCCTAAATCAGATTCCATCGACCATAAATCAGATTCCATAGACCCTAAGTCAGATTCCATATACCCTAAATCAGATTCCATAGACCCTAAATCAGATTCCATAGATGTTCAATCAGATTCCATGGACCCCAAGTCAGATTCCATAGACCCTAAATCAGATTCCATAGACCCTAAATCAGATTCCATAGACTCTAAATCAGATTCCATGGACCCTAAATCAGATTCCGTGGACCCTAAATCAGATTCCATAGACCCTAAATCAGATTCCATAGACCCTGAATCAGATTCCATAGACCCTAAATCAGATTCCATAGACCCTGAATCAAATTCCATAGACCCTAAATCAGATTCCATGGACCCCAAGTCAGATTCCATAGACCCTAAATCAGATTCCATAGACCCTAAATCAGATTCCATAGACCCTAAATCAGATTCCATAGACCCTAAGTCAGATTCCATAGACCCTAAGTCAGATTCCATAGACCATAAATCTGATACCATGGACCTTAAATCAGATTCCATAGACCCTAAATCGGATTCCATAGACACTAAATAAAATTCCATAGACCCTAAGTCAGATTCCATAGACCCTAAGTCAGATTCCATAGACCCTAAGTCAGATTCCATAGACCCTAAATCAAGTTCCATAGACAATAAATCAGATTCCATAGACGCTAAATCAGATTCCATAGACCCTAAATCAGATTCCATAGACCCTAAATCAGATTCCATAGACCCTAAATCAGATTCCATAGACCCTAAATCAGACTCCATAGACCCTAAATCAGATTCCATGGACCCTAAATCGGATTCCATAGACACTAAATCAGATTCCATAGACCCTAAGTCAGATTCCATAGACCCTAAGTCAGATTCCATAGACCCTAAATCAGATTCCATAGACCATAAATCAGATTCCATAGACCCTAAGTCAGATTCCATAGACCCTAAATCAGATTCCATAGACCCTAAATCAGATTCCATAGATGCTAAATCAGATTCCATGGACCCCAAGTCAGATTCCATAGACCCTAAATCAGATTCCATAGACCCTAAATCAGATTCCATAGACTCTAAATCAGATTCCATGGACCCTAAATCAGATTCCATAGACCTTCAATCAGATTCCATGGACCTCAAGTCAGATTCCATAGACCCTAAATCAGATTCCATAGACCCTAAATCAGATTCCATAGACCCTAAATCAGATTCCGTGGACCCTAAATCAGATTCCATAGACCCTAAATCAGATTCCATAGACCCTGAATCAGATTCCATAGACCCTAAATCAGATTCCATAGACCCTGAATCAAATTCCATAGACCCTAAATCAGATTCCATGGACCCCAAGTCAGATTCCATAGACCCTAAATCGGATTCCATAGACCCTAAATCAGATTCCATAGACCCTAAATCAGATTCCATAGACCCTAAGTCAGATTCCATAGACCCTAAGTCAGATTCCATAGACCCTAAGTCAGATTCCATAGACCCTAAATCAGATTCCATAGACCATAAATAAGATTCCATAGAACCTAAGTCAGATTCCATAGACCCTAAATCAGATTCCATAGACCCTAAATCAGATTCCATAGACGCTAAATCAGATTCCATGGACCCTAAATCAGATTCCATAGACCCTAAATCAGATTCCATAGACCCTAAATCAGATTCCATAGACCCTAAATCAGACTCCATAGACCCTAAATCAGATTCCATGGACCCTAAATCGGATTCCATAGACCCTAAATCAGATTCCATGGACACAGAATTCTAGGAAATATCACCTAGAATTACTTCCAATACTTGTAATCATTTTTTTATTTTTTTTGTGGTGTATTTGGATTTATTAAAAATCTCCATCAACTCCTGCAAAGTCAGCAGCTACGCTTCCTGGGGTCCAAACAAGATGAAGGGAATTACTGTACTACATACAGCACATTACTACACCACTACTCTACCGCAGAATAGTATCACACTAAGACTGTACTCAGTGGAGACTACAGTATAGTATCACACTAAGACTGTACTATAAGCCTGTACTAAGTGGAGACTACAGTATAGTATCACACTAAGCCTGTACTAAGTGGAGACTACAGTATAGTATCACACTAAGCCTGTACTCAGTTGAGACTACAGTATAGTATCATACTAAGACTGTACTATAAGCCTGTACTCAGTGGAGACTACAGTATAGTATCACACTAAGACTGTACTCAGTGGAGACTACAGTATAGTATCACACTAAGCCTGTACTCAGTGGAGACTACAGTATAGTATCACACTAAGACTGTACTATAAGCCTGTACTAAGTGGAGACTACAGTATAGTATCACACTAAGCCTGTACTCAGTGGAGACTACAGTACAGTATCACACTAAGCCTGTACTCAGTGGAGACTACAGTATAGTATCACACTAAGCCTGTACTCAGTGCACCAGAGGCTGTTCATAACACAGGAAGAGTTTCCTTCAATGTGAGTTTAAACAAGTTTGTTTGTTTTACTGAAGAGTTTTCTCAGCCTTTCTCTCAGATTCAGACTGTCTGGATGTCTGGACAGTTGACCACTGGATGCGAGCTAGGTGGTGGTGAGAGGCAGACACCATGCATCCCAAATGGCACCCTATTCCCTATATAGTGCACTACTTTTGACCAGAGCTCTATGGCACCCTATTCCCTATATAGTGCACTACTTTTGACCAGAGCACTATGGCACCCTATTCCTTATATAGTGCACTACTTTTGACCAGAGCTCTATGGCACCCTATTCCCTATATAGTGCACCACTTTTGACCAGAGCTCTATGGCACCCTATTCCCTATATAGTTCACTACTTTTGACCAGAGCTCTATGGCACCCTGTTCCCTATATATAGTGCACTAATTTTGACCAGGGCCCATAGGGAATGTTCCATTTGGGACCCACAAGGGCCAGACCCCAGAGGCCAGACCAGAAGTTGCCCAGTCAGTCAGTCAGAGTCAGTCAGTCAGTCAGTCAGAGTCAGTCAGTCAGTCAGTCAGAGTCAGTCAGTCAGAGTCAGTCAGTCAGTCAGTCTCAGTAAGTCAGTCAGTCAGTCAGCCAGTCAGAGTCAGTCAGTCAGCCAGTCAGTCAGAGTCAGTCAGTCAGTCAGTCAGTCAGTCAGTCAGTCAGTCAGAGTCAGTCAGTTCTGTGACTCTCTCTCTCTCTCTGACTGGAACCTTCATTCAATGCCAGCCTCTTTTGTGTTACACTTCAATTGACTTTGTAAGAGGTTTACAGCTTTTTCCACTTTCTCCTTTTAATTTCCAGAGTGGTGAGTGACTTAATACAGGCTTTGAAGAAAACAGGATCAATTAAACAAAAGTCTCTCACGACTCTGCCTTGTCCGAGCCAGAAGGGAGGGAGACATGAAGGGGGTGAGGGTGAGGGTGAGGGTGGAATGGAGGGAGACATGAAGGGGGTTTGGTGAAGGAGAGCAGGAGACATGAAGGGGGTGAGGGTGAGGGAGGGAGACATGAAGGGGGTGAGGGTGAGGGAGGGAGACATGAAGGGGTGAGGTGAAGGAGAGCAGGAGACATGAATTGGGTGAGGTAAGGGAGGGAGGGAGACATGAAACGGGTGAGGTGAGGGAGGGAGACATGAAGGGGGTGAGGTGAGGTGAGGTGAGGGAGGGAGACATGAAGGGGGTGAGGTGAGGTGAGGGAGGGAGGGAGGGAGACATGAAGGGGGTGAGGTGAGGTGGGGGGGAGGGAGACAT